>NC_092687.1:32968113-33246179 GCF_964275005.1 Diadema setosum
ATTGTTTTAAATGCGAAAAATGGAGGGACCCACTAAAAAGACAGAGCTTGTAGTATGTGGGTCCCTCTGGAGAAGAACATCAACGAAAAGATAAATTGAACCGTCGTATATACAAAAAGATAACAAAGTGGATCGTTGTGTTTAATCGTTGTGCCGTTCTCCTGACGTTGCTGCCAGTAATTGCCAGCAGTTGCACCCGGTGCGCCCCCCTTAATTTCGAAAACGAAAAAACATATATACAAACGCGGCAGTTTTTTGACTGTGTCAAAATTTTCAAGCTCACTCGTTCTGCTCGCTCGAATTAAATTGTTATGCCATGCTCCTGATGTTACTGCCAGTAATTGCCAGCAGTTGCGCCCTGTGCGCCCCCCTTAATTTTCAAAGCGAAGAAATATAGGTACAAACGGAAGTTTTTGGACTGTAAATTTGTCAAATTTTTCAAGCTCTCTCGCTCCGCTTGCTCGCATTTAATCGTTATGCCATTATCCTCATGCTGATGCCAGTAATTGCCAGCATTTGCGCCCGGTGCGCCCCCCCCCCTTCATTTACAAAGCGAAAAAAATATAGCTACAAACCGCAGTTTGGGATTGTAAAATATCAAAATTTTCAAGCTCGCTCGCTCCGCTCGCTCGCATTTAATTGTTATGCAATTCTCCTTTTTTTTTTCTTTTTACAAAAAGTCCCTCCGTGGAAGGGGTATCCCCCTCCTACACCCTCTCCCGCTCGGTTGCTTCGCTCCCTCGCCGAGGATCTCACATCGTCACATAATGTATCCCCTTAATAGTCCTTCATATTATTTTCATTTTCACTATGCTCTATAAACGCGACTTTTACACTCTTGTTTTTACAAAAAGTTCCCACCGTGGGAGGGGGTATCCCCCTCCCATACCCTCCGCACTGAAGGAGCGAAATTGATCACCGTCGAGGATCTCACACCGTCACATAATGTACCCCCGTATAGTCCTTCATAGCGAAAGATTCGTGCATGTATACAATCACATGTATGTACATATATTGAGTATGTGTAAATGTACATGATGACACAGGATCCAATAAATCAAATAAAAAAAAATTCTCACAGTTTACATTACTGTCAAAACGCACCCCCCGCCCCCTTGAAAAAAATGCTGGTGACGCCCCTGCAACTCACCCTCTCCCCCGAAAACATCCCCCGTCCCCGGATAAATACCACCAGGACAATTTTCGCAGGGCAACTACCCACCAGATAAATATCACCCAGTTGATTACTCCCTCTAGGGCTTTCCCACCAATCCTGATAGCCTACAACTATTACCTCTGGATATCAAACTTCTTACCCTCCAGGCCAATTCACCAGAACAATTCCCTATCGGGCATCCCCCGAACCCACGGCCCACGACAACTACTCAGAGGCAGGCAGGGATGAAATGTCATGGAGTACCCCATGAATATGTCTACTTATGGGCCCACATATTTTACCTTTATTTCATGAATTAATAAGTACATTACTGCATCTATTTTGAAAATTCTTATCACCGCCTCCAGATGCGTCTAGGAGAATTTCGATGCTATTTTCTGTTTATACCGTATTTAGTAGTCCGGCAGCCAAAAGCCATTTTTTTTTTTGCTCGAAGTACTTTTTCTCTGATACGGTTTTTTTTTTTTCTCTGATGATTATTCATCTTTTGGGTCTTTTCAAAGGTATTCAGGTGGTTGTGGAGCTCTCACCCTTGGGCAATTTTGATTATTCAAAATGGCGTCCAACATGGCCGCCACACAGCCCTCAATATAGGAAAATGTATGTAATCATGTGTTTTAAATGCTACTATATCAACGTTTGGATTGGAGCAGTTGTCCAAAGGTCCAATGACTTGAACAAGATATTTTTGACATTTTTTGTTGCAGGACAGTTGCCACGGTAAACATTGAATTAGCTTGAAATCCCTAAAATGCACAATATAGATACAAAATGATATGGAATCGGGTTTGTGTGTGTGGTGAGGGACATGTTGACCAGAATGTTTGGCAGAAATTCGTAGAAACTATTTTACCTAAAGGACCTGAGTAGATGGTTGCCATGGATACTTGCTCTTTGGCTGGTTGCAGACATGATATTTTACATACGAATGTATAGTCTTGGGATGTTTCAAAATGTATAAGTAACCTGTAATATATATATATATATAGAGGGAGAGAGAGAGAGAGAGAGAGAGGAAGCTTATCAATCTGTAAAAGAAACTGACTACATCGTTGTCTTCCGAATTTGCCTTTTTCTTGGTGTTATACATGTTACCATGAGAGTATCATCTGAAGAGATAATTGCCTACGATGTCTTGAAGCATCATAAAATTATATGATATATGATATTACCAAATTGAAGAACAACTATAAACCTGTCTTGTAGCTATGAAAATTTCTTCTACTCTTCTAGGAAATTGCCTAATAAAAAAAAAAAAAACTTTCTTTAGAAAAATAAATGTCAACACTCTGCAGAGCAAGGAGAGTTAAGCCATGAGTTGGGCCACCTTTAGAAGATATGTGCTACTTGTTTGAGAGTTAAACCACGATGTCAAACCATAAAGTTTAGATTACAAAATCGGCTTACAAGTAGCCAGTAGCCAGAAATAAATCTTAGCTTAACAAAATCGGTTTTATCCTAAATTCAAGCATAGAAAGATATGAAAATTTAAGAAGTTCAAACACTCAAAATGCACTTTATTCTTAAACATCCCTTAATATAAGAACCACTCATATCGGGGCTGGCGCTATGTTTTTTTAAAAGTGAGGCGGCCCAGTTTATATTTCTGGTGCCACTTCTGGGTTTTACTGACAAGCAAAAAAAAAAAAAAAGGAGGGGGGAAGAGGGCTTAACTATTATTTTCTGATATTACTTCCCGGGGTAATAGGCTGAATCAGCTGACAAGAAAAAAAAAAAAGGTGAGGGGGCCTATCCCACTTTTCTTGTGCCTATTAAGTATAAAAAAGTGTGGGTATCCTGGTGGTAAGACCCTATATATTCCTATGTATTATGCCCCCCCCCCCAAAAAAAAAAAAAAAAAAAGTTGAGGCGAGTCCTCACTCTTTGTTTTCGTCGGCTCTGTGTATTACAGTGAAAAGTAACGTTTTGCGTAATGATATTTTGCAATGGAACTTCTTCAAGTTTGAGGGAGTTGCATCGTTGCTTGGCAGAAGAGACTAGAAATAGAAAAAGGGGAATTGAAGAGAGAGGCGACATATGGGGATAGTAAGGAGGGCAAAAGTGAAGAGCGTGGGATAATAATGGGTGGGAAGTTGAAGTTGTACTATTAGTGGAGACGGTAGAAAAGGGAACAGAGAGAGTGGTAAGAAAGAACAGAGTGAGAATCAAGTAAGATATTCAAGATTCTTTAAGTTTGCTCATCCCCTCCCTATGTCTTCGATACTATAGTCCCTCGCATAATGAAGCAAAGTAAAAATAAGCTACTCATCAGAACTGGAACCTGAATCTTAAAAAACTTACATGACCTAATTTAGAAACCTACATGTACTACAGAAATGAAACAAGAAAAGTAAGTCATAATATGTTTTGTTTTGTTTTGTTTTGTTTTGTTTTTACAGAAAATTATAACAAACACATATTTTCTTTGTCACAGTGTTTTTGCCTTATACACTTGTATCATATCAACTTCGGTTAAATCAATATGCATGACTCATGAATAAAAACTACAGGTAAGTATAGTGAGATAATTAACAGGAAATCATGTAACAAACTGGATTATTTCATTCTCAAGGACTGTAGTTTATTACGAACAATGTATGTATTATGTCAATGTCATGAATGTGAAAGTTATTTCATTATAGCCTTCACCTTGTACCACATAGGAAGTCTCATTTTTTAAATGTTGTTTTCACATAACACTTAATGAACGATTTTTAAGGAAATTTATGCAGGCTGTAATATTGCAATGTATGTTCCAATAATTTGACAAAACCATGAAAATATTTCACATTGTATGATTTTATTTTTGTATTACAACTTGGAAACAAATGAAAACATGCACATCCCAGCTAACAGTCGGTTTATCCATCCAATAAGTATTACACAAAGATGTTAGTCTCTTGCCATCTAATTTTAATAGTGTCAAGCAATTTTGTTGCAATGTGTATATATATGCATGTTATGGGACTGTCCTTGAAAGTGACATTGAGCAGTTACCATGGCAACCAGGACATATCAACTTCATAATTATAACAGAGGGAGGTACTGGTATGTGTAACCAATATAGGCATATGTGGAGTAAAGACCTGAAATATGATATTTCACATTTTCACATCATTGCTATACTGCAATTCAATCCTTAGGCATTTATTCACAATTAAATTCAAGTTTAGGTTGCTATGGCAACTATAAATATAAATTAAGGCTAGATTAATGGTAACTTCATTAAGGTTTTCTTTGTAAGAGGTATGTAGGTAATTGATATTTCGTTGACGTCGCACAAATAACAGGCATTTTTGTGTATTTTGCATACTTTGCTAACTTTTTTGAGGTTTGTTCCAAGTATTTGATGGTTACCATGGCAACCAGATTCTGTTCGACTAAAGACATTGTACTAATATTACTGGCCGTTTAGATAAGTGTTCTAATTGAAGTACTAGTGTTTTAGTGAAATTTTTCTGACTCTTGTATAGGCTTCATGGCGGCCATTTTGGACGCCACTTTCAATAATTAAAATTGCCCAATGGTGAGAGCTCCACACCCACCTGAATATCATTGTAGAGATCCCAAAGATGAATAATCAACAAAGAAAAAAAAATATATATATATATCAGAGAAAAAGTACTTAGCCCCCTCGGCTGCCGGACTATAACATTCATTTCAGTATTGCCCTGCTGCATCATTTTGCAGTAACCACTACATTATAGGTAACACAGAACATTATTTCCATTTAAAATTGCCCTTTTCTAATATTAGGCCCCAAACAATCACCTCTCCTCCAATTAATTTGACACAAGAAAATTACCACTCCCATTTAAATTTTCTAGCATCGTTTGTTATTTCAGTCGGAAAAAAAAAACTCATATTCTGTGAACAGCGAAAAATAACGGGTATCAACGAAGTCTTCGAAATCACAGTGATTAATTATTCGTTTCCTTGTAATGATCTCGGTATTCCCGAGCCGCTCAGAGCCGATAATACATTAACCATTTTTTTCTTGTCTTGTCCCTTTGTTTACTTGCTTGTTTGCTTGCTTACTTAGCGGTCGTGCTGGTCATCCAAGGCTAACGCTCAGAGATCCCCATTTCTGCATTCTGTCTAGGAATGTAATCGTGAAAAGCTTGCTTGCTTCACATATGATAATGATGATTATGTGAATAATGATGATGTTAATAATGATAATGATAATGATAATAATGATAATAATAATACAGAAAGAAAGAAAGAAAGAAATACTAATAATGGTGCCTATACTTGCACAGGGCGCAGGTCTACTTTTTTCGATGGCGTTTCAAGAAATAAAAATGAATTTAAATATCATACATGTTCAAACAAGAAAATACAGAAGAAAATGACAAGCAACAAACAACCACATATACCAGATAAAGATTGCAATCGTTCCGAACATTACATATTGCAGTTATAGTCCTTATTGTGAGGGGAACAGATACGTTTTAAGTTTGGATTTCAGCATTTTATAGATGACAGCAATAGAGTAGGTATACGTGGAAAAGGGTATGAACCGAATGATGTACTAATAAGTTTTTGTGACATCTTTTTTTTTTTTTTAATATTACACAATAGCGAATTCGAAAAACCCAACCGAGAAGAAGGCAAAGAATGATTAAGCATAACAGCCATGGGCGTAAATTCCCCCTGTAATGGAGGCGGGGGGGGGGGATGGTCTGTACATAATTTTATTACATAAAAGAAATGTTACCATTTTATTGAATTTATTTGGGCACTATTCAGGGCCGCGCCACAGTTGAAAGGTTGGGGGGGGGGGGTCAAAATTACCTTTCAGTGAAGAAGAAAGGAAATCAAAAGACAAGAGAAACAACAACAAAAAAGTCTTCATACTGACAAGTAAAAACAAACAAACAAAAACAAGAACAAAAAGACTACATATTTTTGCTGCCACTTCCCTCCCACTTTATAATTCATGCAAAAGAATGGGACATTCGCTCCCTGTAAAGTGTGTGTGTGCGTGTGTCGGGGGGGGGGGGGTTGTCACCAAGCTTCTCCCCCTCCAAAAAACAAAAACAAAAAACAAAAGGGTGCGCCGGTCAGGTTATTGGCTTGTAACCGTGGTAATGGTGACTATCGCCGATCATCCCCCCCCCCCGTACGGATTTATGCCGTTGATATCAGCTGCAGATTTTGATCCAACAACAGCAACATCAAAAAAGAGGAATCGTATATTTGAAACTTAAATAACCCAACTGATATCTAACATTCCGCTGAACTTGAGCTATATGACTTCGATATGAGATTTCGTGATCGACTATCACACATAAGTTACGGGCTGTTTTTGATGAAGTATACAAGTGCTAGAGACAGGACCGATATGGACATAACATCATTAATGATCGAATTTACTTAACATATGATTCTGAAAACCAATAACTGAACATCTATCATCATTCAGTTTAGGCCACATAAAAGAAGGCTCCATGTGTTAAAGATGTATATAATAATGTACTATAGTACATGAATGCCTTATATCGGAGAACGTGGATACAGCTGCTAACGTCTTTCACGTTGAGTGAGATATTCAACCAGGATGTAAAGGCCCTAAAGTTATCCAGGGGATTTCTTTTTCTGAGGGGAGGGCAAGTAATGGGGGAGGGGGTATTCCGGGTGGTAGTTATCCGGGGGTATAGTTATCCAGGGGGTAGTTATCCGGGGGGTTATTATCCGGGGGTAGTTATTGGGGGGGGGGGGGTAGTTATCCATGGGTAGTTATGGTGGGGGGGGGTAGTTATCCGGGGAGTAGTTATCCAGGGGGTAGTTATCCAGGGCAGGCTGTCCGGGGGTAGTTATCTGGTGGTAGTTATCCGGGGGGGGGGGGGTAGTTATCCAAGAGGTAGATATCTGCGGCGGTAGTTATCTGGGGGTAGTTATCCAAGGGGTAGTTATCCAAGGGTAGTCATCCTGGGGGTGGTTATCCATGGGGTAGTTGTCCTAAGGGGGAATCGCCCAGAGGGGTGATTGCCCTAGGAGGATAGTTGTCCAGGGGGTAGTTGTCCTAGGGGGTAGTTGTCCCAGAGGGTAATTGCCCTGGAGGGTAATTGCCCTATGGGGTTTGTTGTCCGGCAGGTAGTTGCCCTAGGGGGGAATTGTCCTGAGGGATAATTATCCAAGTGGCAGTTATCCGGAGGGTAGTTTTCCAGGGGGTAGTGTTCCTAGACCCCAAATGTCGAAAAACAACTTGCCACCTTGATTTCTTGTCCTAAACAAATTCCAACCGCTCGTTGACTTGTCTTTTTGTCCGCAACAAGTCGACTTTTCTGTTCCACTAACTAACCAATTTGTCTTCTTTTACAAAACAAGTCGACTTGTCGTGTTTTGACAACTCGGCATTTTGTTTTCTTGTCCGAAACAAGTCGACTTGTCGAGTTTCAACAACTCGTTTTCATGTCTTCTTGTCCAAAACAAGTCGACTTGCTGAGTTTCAACAACTTGTCATTTGACGTCTTGTCTCAAGCAAGTCGACATTCCGAGTTTCAACAACTCGTTATCATGTCTTCTTTTCCCAAACAAGTCGACTTCCCGAGTTTCAACAACTCATTTTCATGCCTTTTTGTCCAAAACGAGTCGACTTGCTGAGTTTCAACAACTCGTTATCATGTCTTTGCGTCCCAAACAAGTCGACTTGCCGAGATTCAATAACTTGTCATCTTGACTTCTTGTCCCAAGCAAGTCGACTTGCCGAGTTTCAACAACTTGTCATCTTGACTTCTTGTTCCAAACGAGTCGACTTTCCGAATTTCAACAACTTGTCATCTTGACTTCTTGTCCAAAGCAAGTCGACTTGCCGAGTTTCAACAACTCGTTATCATGTCTTGTTGTCCCAAACAAGTCGACTTGCCGAGTTTCAATAACTTGTCATCTTGACTTCTTGTCCCAAGCAAGTCGACTTGCCGAGTTTCAACAACTTGTCATCTTGACTTCTTGTCCCAAGCAAGTCGACTTTCCGAGTTTTAACAACTCGTTATCATGTCTTCTTGTTCCAAACGAGTCGACTTGCCGAGTTTCAACAACTTGTCATCTTGACTTCTTGTCCCAAACGAGTCGACTTGCCGAGTTTCAACAACTTGTCATCTTGACTTCTTGTCCCAAGCAAGTCGACTTTCCGAGTTTCAACAACTCGTTATCATGTCTTTTTGTTCCAAACGAGTCGACTTGCCGAGTTTCAAAAACTTGTCATCTTGACTTCTTGTCCCAAGCAAGTCGACTTTCCGAGTTTCAACAACTTGTCATCTTGACTTCTTGTCCCAAGCAAGTCGACTTGCCGAGTTTCAACACCTTGTCATCTTGACTTCTTGTCCAAAGCAAGTCGACTTGCCGAGTTTCAACAACTTGTCATCTTGACTTCTTGTCCCTAACGAGTCGACTTGCCGAGTTTCAACAACTTGTCATCTTGACTTCTTGTCCCAAGCAAGTCGACTTGCCGAGTTTCAACAACTTGTCATCTTGACTTCTTGTCCAAAGCAAGTCGACTTTCCGAGTTTCAACAACTCGTTATCATGTCTTCTTGTTCCAAACGAGTCGACTTTCCGACTTTCAACAACTCGTTATCATGTCTTCTTGTTCCAAACGAGTCGACTTGCCGAGTTTCAACAACTTGTCATCTTGACTTCTTGTCCCAAACGAGTCGACTTGCCGAGTTTCAACAACTTGTCATCTTGACTTCTTGTCCAAAGCAAGTCGACTTTCCGAGTTTCAACAACTCGTTATCATGTCTTCTTGTCCCAAACGAGTCGACTTACCGAGTTTCAACAACTTGTCATCTTGTCTTCTTGATCCAAGCAAGTCGACTTGCCGAGTTGCAATAACTCGGCTTCTCGGTATTTAACCTGTCTTCTCGTCTTCTTATCTCGTCATCTGGTTGGCACTTTTAAGCTTCCGTAGATCACCCACGTTGCGAGCAGAAAACCCGTCTAGGGGAAAGTTTCACCGAGAGCAGTGTGAAACGACGGCACTGAAACTTTCACCGAGAGGTTCCCCGGTGAATTCACCGGGGAACCTCTCGGTGGTTCACCGAGACGGGCAGCGGGAAAGGGGTATAAGATAAAAATTCCAGCTTCATTAAGAACTCTAAGGCCTCAACTCCCCCCATCCCTCACCCTTCGGCGGAGTAGAGGGGGGAGGGGGGGAACTCATTTCAACAAATTAAGATCATATCATCATACCATTATACCATCATACAGACACTATTTGCCATGTTTGGTTAAAATCCGTCATAGATTTTTCGAGAAGATGTTGAAAATGTAGAAAATTCCCCCTTCCCCCCCCCCCCCCATCAGGGCGTCCATGGATCCGTCATAATCAAACATGACATTTCATGCAGTCATTAATGTCTTCGTACCTCTAACTTAGCTCTATATTTTTCGGTTCGACTAAGAAGATAAAAAAAAATCAGAATGTATGGACCCTGAGGCTTCAACACCTCCATCCCCATCCCCCTCCCCTTCAGTGTTTTTGCTTGTTTGTTTGTTTGTTTTTGTTGGGGGAGGGGGAGCTAGACTTTTTTCAACAATCAATTGAGATTTCATCACCATAAATATGGTATTTGTCAAGTTTGGTGAAAATCGGTCATAAACTTTTCAAGAAGATGCTGAAAATATAGGAAATTCCTCTCCTTCCCCTCACCCCCCGCCAAATCAGGGCACCCCTGGATCCGCCATAATCGAACATGAAATTTCAGTCATGAATGTCTCCACAACTCTAACTTTAACCCTTTCCTTTTTCGGTTCGACTAGGAAGATTTTGATACCTTTGAGACTCTGAAGGCTTCAACTACTAACCCCTCCCCTTTATCGTTGGGGGGGGGGGCTATTTTAACAACTCCCCCATCCCCTCCCCTTTATCGTTGGGGGGGGGGGGCTATTTTAACAAATTAAAATCATATCACCATCATACACTATTTGCCAAGTTTGGTGAAAATCCGTCGTAGATTTTTGGAGAAGATGCTGAAAAAGTGGAAAATTTCCCTCCTCTCACCCCTCCCGAAATTGGGGCACCCCTGGATCTGCTATAGTCAAACATGACATTTCAGTCACAAATGCCTTCATAGCATAAATCTAATAAACCTAAACCTTTTCTGTTTCGATTAAAAGATATTCAAAAATCAGACTTTAGGAATGATGACGTTTCAACTCCCCCACCCCCCCCCCCTTCGGCGATGGGGAGGGGGGGAGCCATTTCGACAAATTAAGATCACTAGAACATTAAGATGCTATATGCCGATTTTCGTGAAAATGCGACATAGATTTTTTAAGAAGATACTGAAAGTGCAGAAAATCCCCTTCCTCCCCTCATCACCTCCCTCCTCTTGGTTAGGGTCGCCTGGATTCGCCATAACTAAATAGGAAATTTCAGTCATTAATGTCTTCACAGCACTAACTTATCTCTATCTTTTGGGGGCTAAGAAAATGTAAAATTTCAGACTTTAGGTTTCTGAGGCTTGTACTCCCTCCCCCCCCCTTCGGCGGTGGGGGTGTGGGGGACATAAAGAAATAATTAAGATCATATCACCATAAAGATGTCATCAGATTCTGCCAAGTTCGATGAAAATCCGTTTTCAAGGTTTTGGAGTTAACAGGAAAATTACAACGGTAAAGGTTAATAAGCGATTTTGTTAGATATCGAGATCATCTATATACCATCGGTACGTAATACCATTGAAGTACATGATCGATGTGATATTTACATTTCCCGGCAGTGTTTTTATAATTCCCGGCAAAATTGAAAGTTTTTACATTTCCCGGCGAGACGATTTTATAAATCCCGTTGATGCGATTTTCGAGATTTTTACACTTCCTGGCGAGACGTTTTTACAATTCCCGGCGCTTTTACAAATCCCAGCATTTTCACAAAACCCGGCTCCACACCCCTCCCTAGCTATAACCATTTTACGCATGGATCCCCTCCTCCCATGCTCGATGGATCCAGAACATTTGAAACATGTGAAAATTCATTAAATGCTTATGGCCAATGACAATCGTTCATTCTAAATATTGGTCAGCAAGGGGGAAGTGGGGCGTAAGCTGTACACATTAGTTTGTTGTTCTCGCTGCTAAATAAGGCAGGGCATTGTCAATTACCTAGACCCACTTGACCTCGTCTACCATTCCCTTTAACACCATTGCTGAAAAGAATAAATCCGCGAAACATGTCATACAATCACACTGAATATATCTCTGGTATGTGAAATTTCCGTTTCAAGTAGGACTACATCCGGTTTCGGTTTAAAAAAGGTACTACACCTATAAATATAAAAATGATTAATTTATTAAGAATAATTGTATTGACCTGGATTTTCTTAGAGAGTGGTTTTAGTGTTGTTTCATTTAGCAGTATAATAGGGGGAATATCATTCCAGTCTAAGCTTGCTAAATATGATAATCAAAAATCATGTTTTTCTCAAACTTGAAATTATGGATGTAGTACCTTTTGAAACCGAATTCTTCATATAGGCATATGTTCGAATTTTTATGCAGATACCTTTATCCATTTACGAGATATGAAAAAAAAAAGAAATATTCATCTGACATACCTAATCTTTCCCTATAGATTTTTATCTAGTAATATATGTCTTATACAACTAAGACTTAATAAAATACATTCAGACACACGGAGGGACGGATTTCGAAAAAACCCAAAACAATAAGTGTTGAACCAGACTAAGATCGATATGCATAAAGGAGTTCCGTTCTTGCCAAATGTGACATAAAAAGTTGTAATCACTTGTCAAACAAAATAATGGCTGTCCCGAGCATGCCTCCAGAATCAGAGACTAAATCAATCAAACAAATTAAGACTGAGTTCCAAAAAGGATGTATATCAATAGCCCAACGTAAACCATACATACACGTAGGTCAAGATGATATACCTTACAGGATGATGCTAAGGCTTCGGCTGTTGAGAGGAAGTCACGATCCAGGTACGAGCAATTCAGACTGAAGCTTGACAAACTTGGCATAGTAGATACCCATTTGGCCAAGTCACCCCCCATCGAAGAGTGATTTTGAGAGACGTCATCCCAGCTTTGAAAAGACAAACTCACATCTTGAAGCTGAAGAAAGACACATTGACAATATTTAATTGATTAATGATATCAAGATAGTTTGTTGGCAAAAACCTTAAACAAAAATAGATCGATAAAGTATACTATGATTTAAGTAACTGTGGTACTGATCTGAAGAGTATATCAGTATATCAGTGTTTTGCTGCAATACCCGATAAACGCCACCCCTTAGTATACAAGGTGATAAGTCCACTTTAACCACTCATCACGTCGTATAATGATTATAATTTGTTTAGTGATTTCAAGGTGTCTGCCACCATGTTACGCTGTATTATTCATGTTGTACAGAATGTGTTTACACACATGATGCGGATCCGAAATGAGCATGCAGGCTGCAGCGACAACGCCACGGCTGCATGCTGATCTACATAATGGAAGGATACGACAGAAGCTTCTAGAGGCTGGCCAGCTTTCGTCTGATTCGGAACAAAAACGGAAGTACAAGTAATAACACAAGACGTTTATATGAAAAAGCAGTTCTTTAAAAAAATGAAATAAATATATGTGTTCTGCTCATCTTGATCCGACGAACAGTATGTGTGCCAAATTGCATAAGTACTGTTCAATGAGAAAAGAAAATTTGAAATGTAGTGTGAACCAGAAAAAAAAGTCAAGATTTATTGTCGTAAAAATGATAAAGTAGGTATCGTAGCAATACAATTTTAAAGACGCTCTATATAATTACATACTGTATAAATAAAAAATTCTGGTAATCACGCTGCATGTTAATGCGTGCAGTTTCAGTTACTGGACGCAATTTTCCTTCAGTACATTTCTGTAACTTGAACAAATTTTGCAGTAAATTACTGTTAAAACTTACACTGAATTACTGTAAAACTTACAGTAAATTATTCTAAATCTTACTGTAAAATATTGCAAGACTTACAGAAAAAAAAAACAAATCGGAAAAAAGAACAATAATAGACGATGACGTCCAGGATTCACTTGTGCCTAATGCTGACAGTAGCAACTAAAGGGAGAGGGAATGATTCGGCGAGAAAAAGCACATATTTGCTTTATAAAGATTGTCCTCATGCATTGTATTTGCATTAAATACATTGTTCATTACATCAAGTGCATAATGTATTAAAGGTATTAGCCCACATTTGTAAACCTGCAGCAATTGGGCTCATAGTCAGCATGGAGTTTGGGTATGATTGCAGTAACACCTGTGCAAAATTTCGTTCCAATTAGTCCATTACTTTCATAAAAATAAATGAAAACGCACCGTATGCATGCGTATAACGCTCGCTAGCTCCGGTCCACGTACGTACTACATGCATGCGATACATGTGTAAGTTACATGTACGTAGCTATAGCCCGCGCTCGTAATTCGATTTTTAGTCGGGTTGACCCGGTTTGAAAATTGACTTTAAAACGATGATTTTCTCTCTTTTATCGAATGGTATAGACAAAGAGTAACAGGTGAGGTATGTTACTGTTATAACTTGTACTTGAAGTCATATTGGACCTGTTTTATGCAGTTTTGATTTTCGTGGGTTTGCAAATGTGGGCTAGTACCTTTAAAGAGGGCACGAGTTACGAAACTATCATAGAATATCTAACCTTACAGGTCGACGCCTTATCTCCGATGATCTCATAGAATTCCGAGTGGAATTCTGAGTTATGTATTGTCATTTTGCTCATCATACAGCTAGAACACATTTCCAGCGCCAGGTCATGTGACTGAGTTCTTCCACAGGTGACTTCGCCAAGGTATAACGACCGCTAAAGCACGGACATAAATATTGAATGATGGAGCTAGAACAATAATGGTAATGATTCATATAACTGGTAGGAGGGGGGGGGGGAGGGGGGCGCAAGTACGAAGTGATACATTGCATTCATAATTTCATTGATTCCTTAAAAAAAAGAAACAAATCGAATGGTATAGTATTGATAAGATTGACAGGCATGTCCTGCTTTATTTCGCCGACTATAATGTGTATCCTATCAAGGCATTACGACAGGAAACCTTTCGAAAATAAGTGGTCTCAACTGCCAAGAATAAGAAAAAAAAAATGCATTTCTCTCCCAATGAACTTCGCTATTACTAATTGTCTTGGCAAACACAGTAGCGTGGTTCGATATAAATGTTCCCTGCCGGCTTTTGATATGATTAAACGCCGTATCTATGTCATTAACGATAGGCACGAAAGATTTTTTTTTTTTTGTATCAACTAAAAGGTCGGCTGCTAGTACGAGGAAATCATGTTTGAATAATAGACAACTTCTGAATGTGACCGTGCATCACAAAACGATGAAAAAGTCGCACGCACTGATTTTGTGCGAGGACTGACAATAGGTGAAATAGGTCAATTTTTTCAATCTTGACATTTTCATTTCTTTTTCTGAAAGAGCAAGTCCTCTTCTACACTACGCTAAAATTTGGTATCGTAAAATGAACAGAAAATGTGTTAATGACCCGTCACTGTACAGGCATGCTAGCCTGGAACTATTAAACTGCACATTACTTGAATATGAGACCATTCTGAAGCTAATAATTTTCACACAACAATGTACTCTTAAATGAATCCCACAAGAATTGTAACAATCATCCCCCAGCATTCCCACTGATTTCCACTGATCAGTTGCTAGCCATCCCCTTTGAAGGCAGATTCTGAAATCTCGAGCAGACTGTAGGCTTTAAAATAATGTACAGTCTGTATTACTCAATCCAAGCAGACAGCCCTAACCTACCTAAATTCTGGAAAGAAAACACACACTCTGGAATAGTGTGAACTGAGAAAAGAGGCTCTGAAATACACAGTCTATTCAAGCGTTTAATCTCCAAGCCGTACTAACTGTGTCACGAAAGGGACAAACAAAGGATGCAAATCACCGGAGCAAGAAAAATTAAGGGATTATCAGATTAAGCTGAAATTGATCATGTTCTTTCAGCACTTTCTGCCCATGATTACTGCTAACTTTTAAAGCAGTAGAATTATCCTTTCAAAAGTTATTATACTTGAAAGTGAAAAGTGTGTAAAGCATTTCAAGAAATGAAAAGGCGACTCTAAGACATACCCGATCTTTCTATTCTCCCAAATAAAAGGGTTATTGGAAAAAAAAAAAACAAGCTGAAAACACACTTTCTCATATATGTTATGATCCCAAACTAAAGAATTATGTAGAAGGTGAGCTCTTTCAGAAAAATATTCAAAACTCAATATTGACTAGGTTTACCCATTTCATCTTTGAGTCCTCACGTAAAATCAAGGAGGTGCGACTTTTTGTTTGTTTTGTTACGCACGGTCACATAATGTCTTTTTGAATAGAAAGGCTATCCACAATCAGCGTAATTAAGTTTTTAGAATGTTAATGACAATAAAGCTCAGAAGATTACAGATTTTACACTCACTCAAAGAAGTCAACTCTAACAAAACGCATTCAAAATTGCGTGGCTATTTTTATTTTTATTCTTTCATACAGTTTTCAAGTCGATATTCAAGTCGTGTTACTTACCACTTGGTCACATTGCACCATGAACACTACTCCTGATTTTGTATGTTCTGACGTATATGGTGATAGTACGTATTTTTCGTACCTTTCTCCAACTACTCTAGCGGCCTCTTCAGTATGACATTCAAACGCAACGTCAATGCAGAAATTCCTTTCAGCAAAATTTAGTAGACATTCTATGATATCAAGGCCAAGTTCATTTCTTGATGCTGAGACGAAGTAGAGTAGATAGCGGAACTCTTTATATCGAGAAATAAGTTTTTGCTTCAGCTGATTGTACTTAGCACGATCATTGACATACACTTTTGAAACATATACCCCTGCAACATATTCTTGGAACAGTTTGTGGGGGAAAGAAACCACTGACTCAACCAGGGATGGATTATTGATGTCATGCCGACGCTTCCCTCTGGTGACATCTTCATCTCTGGTTAAAATCCCGACTCTGCAGCATTTTGTCATAGCATCGTGACAATCTTTGAAATGTTCTTCAGGAAATGAAAGCGTTTTGTCAATCAAACCGTTCATCGCTATTTCACTTATGTCTTGAATCACCGTACCAGCTTCCGTCAAATGATAAGCAACCCCTTGATCCTGTTCATGTTCATGTTTACATACTTTTGATGCATAGTGTTCTTTCAGAAAAGAGATCATTTCTCCAAAAATGTTAGAGAAAGTTTGTAGTTTTGTCATTTCTTTCCGTTTCTCCTCACTGATGTCATTCCACATAAGGCAAAGCATTGCACAGTAGATGGGAAACGGGGCCATGTTCGACCGGACAATTTCATTTTCCTCCATAAAACTGATCAAGCTCTCTGCAAGCGCGCTCTTTTGTGTAATCATAAAGTATCGCTTGATGTAAGTTGCTAAATCACTCTCGTTAAATCCTTCCACTCTGATAAAAGTATAAGCTTTGGAAAGTTTTTTCGTCTTCTTGAATGTGCGGCTTCTCCATGGTCGTGTGGTCACTATTACCTTGCATGATTCATATTGCTCTAATGCTAGAATTCGAATGACCTCACTGTTGCTCCTTTCTTCTAAATCTTCGCTAAACTCGTCAAAGCCATCAAACACAAGAAGAATTTCATCTAGATTAGTTGAGATATAGCCGTCTATCTGTTCTGGTGTTGCTGCATTAGAATCAGACAAAAAACTTTTCACAATAGCACCAATACGTCTGCCGTCAGTGACATCTCGAAGAGGAATAACGATGACCATATCCAGATCCTGGAGAATCCTTCCCTGGCACCAGTCCCAGGCGATCTTAGCACAAAGCGTTGTTTTACCGACGCCTCCCTCACCCTGGATCAGAATGCGCTTTGAAATATGTCCGTACTCGTCATTGACCAAAATATCCTGGTAGGTCATTGGTGTTTCACGCATGTTACTTTCTATTAGACTCACATTTGTGTAAATGTCATCCAAGTTAACACGTTCCATAAAGTTGAGTGGATCCACTCTTACCGTTCGGAGTGACTCAAGGTAATACCTCTTCAGCTCTATCTTGCATTGCTGTACTTGCGTCTTCGTAAGCTCCGGTGGGCGTTTTGCTGATATTATATGGAAGAAAGGCAAAAACCCCGAAGAGAAATAAATGCATTACTTGTGCATATTTTATTATGTTGTGTGTAAATATTGTATATACGTATATGTATATATATATATATATATATATATATATATATATATATATATATATACATATATATATATACACACACACTTGGTGATTCTATCCTTCTATGAAGAGTGCTCGATATCCTCAAAGGAAGAGCTTTAGACAGAAGTATTGGAACAAGTTCACTCGGTTGACAGCAGGTTCATCCGCCGGTATTTTATTGCTACTCGGAGTTTCATGCCACCTCCATTTAGGGGCAATCATCAGTCAATGCTGTCAACCGAGTGAACTTGTTCCAATACTTGTATATATATATATACATATATATCACTGTTAACATGTACAAAAAATAAAACAAATAAATATTTACGAAAAATACAGAAAGAGAGAAGAGGAGAATGTGGAGAAATAAATAATTGAATCTCTAAAGAAAATGGAAAAATTTTGAATGAAATTTTGCTATTTAATACCAGGAGTTTATACTTTTCATCGTTTAATGAAATGTAAATATGTATTTCATCTTATGAATATGTCTTCTTCTTCTCTCTCTCTCTCTCCCAGGACTCTCCTTTGTTTTCATATCTTGTATTCCACACTGCAGTGGATTATTTGCACTAGTCATTGTTTAAGTATATCCTAAATTGTTCCTTTTTTTTTCCAGATGTGATACAGTTATTTCATCACTTTTTTTTTTGGTCCGTTTTCTTTGTTTTGTTTTGTTTTGTTTTGATGTAAAAGCTTTGTTTTCATGTTTGTTGCATTTATGATGTATTTTATCCGCACATACCTGGGGACTGAAGAGTATGCAGTCCTTAAATAAAGGAATGAAAAGAAATATTAAATAAGGAATATTATTGATGTCAAGCTATTGAAAGCGATTAAAAAAAGAAAGATATCCTAAGTGTTTTACATGTAGTATTCTATTATCAGTGGAATGATTACTTGTGCACTGCCACCCTCTTTGAATAAAACAATAAAGCAAAAAGAGAATCACAATGCACTATCTCATCTCATGGAAGTGTTTGTGTAGACTTTCAACTAACTGGACATTCTTTCACACCGTGTATTGAATGATATTGTAATTCAGCATACAAGCCAAATAATAATGGCTATATTTTGGCCCAAAACTGAAAAACAAATAAAGCAAAACAAAACAAAACAAAACAAAACAAAACAAAAATCATATAAATATCATAACAATGTTTCTCATACTAATCATGGATTGTTCCTCTTCATCAGGTCGCTTTGGTGCTTGTGGTCTCCGCCCGCAGGGAATCCAGTCACATCCTGTGAAACATGCTAATAGCATCAATAACGGCAATAGCTGTGCGATCGTTTTAGTACAGGTTATACTTATACATATATATATATATATATATATATATATATATATATATATATATATGAAGAGTTTGTTCCGCAAAAAACCCCATAAGTCCATTTTTGAAGATTTTAAAGTACGACGGTCTCTGTCATAAAGTACAAAATAATACCTTTTAAATAATATAGTGGTCACTACATTATAAAGGTACATTTTTGAAGTTATGGTCAAAAGAATCAAAATGTTCTTATTATTCTTTTTATTTCTCTTGACCTTTAATCGCAAATATCTCCATTTGGCAAATATGGACTTATCGGTTTTTGCGAACAAGCTCTTCATATATATACATATATATATATATATATATATATATATATATATATATATATATATATGTATAGAGAGAGAGAGAGAAAGAGAGATACGTAAATAAATAAAGACACAGAGAAACAGACAGACAGTGGTAGAGAGGAAGATGAAGAGAGAGTTTACATTTCTATCTTGGCAAAAGACGACAGACATCGTATGAAAAACATACATTTGTACCCAATACAGTAGGCCTATATTGCCGTCTTACAAATGAAGATGATCTCAAACGTATCTTATTATCTGTACAGTTTGCAATTCAGAGTTATTGTTATAATGATGTGTAGGGCCTACATCGAAATCAGCTCCGGGAAACCCACAAACAGACAAAGTAATATTTCTCGTTTTTTTTAAGCTTACTTTTCTTTTTAAGCGTGATGTAACAAACGGTATCAAAATTTGATATGCAAACAAAATAGTAATCGATCTATCTTGGCAATAATTTGATTACACGGTTTTCCATACTTAGTGTGCATAATTGTTCTTCCGCATCAAATGGCGTTGGGCTCCGCCAGCAGGGATTCCAGTCACACTCTGTGAACCGTAGCATGAAAAAAAATATTCAATAAAAAACAAGTTAAGTAACGATGAAAATAATCGCCTACATAATTATCTGTAATGAAGTGGGCCTCTGTGTGTGTGTGTGTGTGTGTGTGTGTGTGTGTGTTTATGTGTGTACAGGTGAAGATTTCTGGTAAAATATCAGATTTTCAAAATATTAAGTCCAAAATATTGTATGAGTGTTTCGTTACAGACTTACAAGAACTGTATACTTTGGAAATAAGACATGGAGAAATTAAGTGCAATTTCACTGAAAAGGAAATAAATATATTTATTTCACTTAGAAGTACGACTTTACTTAGTAAACACAGGGAATTTCAGTTTAAGTTGCTACACGTGGGATATACACAAGGGAACATTGTTCAAGTTCGGTGAATGATAATCTTTGTTCTGGAAAGGGAAACTTTTTACATATATATTTTTAATTGTGTTAAAGTAAAGCCAATATGGCAGTTTCTTATTGAGTATTATAATTTAGTTGAATTATAGACTCTCGAATGGAGAGATATTTTCTTGGGTTTAGGAGGTAGTTCAGATCGAATTGAAATTAATGTGTGAATGCTTTGATATGGTTAAATTTGATATGGTTAAATATAATTAAATTTCGGTCAAGAGAAGAAAATGAGTTGCCCAAGAGGGAAAAGATAAAGAAAAGTGTTTTGGATTTTATAGAGGAAAAGAAAATTGCGATGAAAGCAGGTTCGCTTGGGTTTTATTCGCAAAACCTGGAGCAGATTTGGTTTTCATTGATTTATCCACATTGTTGGCAGGTATAGGTATCTACATTGATGGTATGAATCATATATTTTTTGTTTCAATCATGCCTACATTTTTAATATCTTACCCCCCCCCCCCACACACACACACACACGTCAGATGTATGGCCAATTTTGGCTTGTGGCGTATCAATGTTAAGGAATTGGTATTTATCAGCATTATGATGATCATTTTTTTTTCTTCTTTCCCACGTCAGACGTTTGGTCAGTTTTGGTTTTTGGTGTGTGTCTACTAAACAGGTAACCATGATACGACATGTATGTAGTGTGATTTGGTGTGTGAGTGTTTGTGGTTGTGGTTGTGCGCGTGTTGGTGTGTTTGTTGTTGTTGATGATGTTTTGTGTTTGTATGGATGTGTGTTGATGAACATAACTTTCCGGGGGGGGGGGGTATGTCTGCTTAAATAAGTAGGGATGGGCGGGGTTAGGTAGATGTAGTAAGGTAATAGCAGAGTAATGGTGTGCAAATTCAGGGGGTTAAGCAAGAATGCGGGTTTGTTTTATTAATATTTGTACAGGGGTAGGTTGATAGAGAAAAAAGGATGAGTTTTGTTAGATCAATTTGAACATGATTTCTTTCTTTTCAGTTTATGGCAAGTTTTGGGAAGGGCTATATTCTCAAGGAAGTGTAAGGGAGTTTATGTAATGAAGCAGATATTCATTAATTTGATGAAGTTTATCAAGAAATTCTTCTTATATTTAATTTGATATAATTTTTGTATATAGCGTGTGCTCTGCAATAAAAATCATATGTTAAAAGATGTGATTTAGCAGTTTTGATTTTTTTTTTTTGGTGATTAGATGAATCAAGGTAGTCTTTTTCTGAGAGTTTTGCAGAATGTCCTTTTCACGAGGAGACTTATGATTGATTGTAGCTAATAATTTCTCCCCTAAACTTATTAATCAAAATAACGTCTGATATCAGACGGAAATTAGTCTCGACCATATGGCTGAGCCTATAGTTTCCGGCACGGGCTGATCAAAAAACAAAAAATACATATGTGACCGTGCATCGCAAAACGAATAAAAAGTAGCACACACTGATTTTGTGTGAGGACTGAAAATAGGTGAAATGGGTCATATTTGGTGAAAGGGCAAGGCTTCTTCTTTATCATACTTTGATTTGGGATCATAAAACGTGCAGAAAAGTATGTTTATAGCAGTTTATCCCGAACATTTTTGGTAGAATAGTGTGAATAGATGTGCCTTTGGAGTTTAATTCTAATTTCTTTAAAGAAAAAAAAAACACCTTGTACACATTCTCAATTTTCAACTCTAAAAACTTTTCAAAGGATAAATTTACTGCTTTGAAACTTGGCATTAATTACGAACAGAATGTGATAATGAGGCATGCTCAATTTCAGTTAAATCTGATAATCCCTTTATTGCTGTTACTCCGGTGGTTTACATCCCGTTTTTTTGTTTCATTCATCGCACAGCCAGCACGGCTTGGTACAGATTTAGCGCTTGAATAGATACTGCACTTCAGAGCCTCTTTTCTCAGTTCACACTTTTCCTGATTATGTGCTTTCTTTCCAATATTTAGATAGGTTAGAAGTGTCTATTTGATTTGAGTTATACATCATTTTAAAGCTTAAAGTCTGCTCCTTAAAAATATGCTCTTCACTAAAATTTCATGTCTGGCGACTTTCTGCTCCTTTTGTGGTGCTGGGTCACATAAATAACAAACAAACAATCATCAACAACAACAACAACAACAACAACACAAATAAAAACAACAGTTTATGCTTGACAAACGTACAACAAGAAATGCTCGCACGGCTTGCACAATGCAGCGTAGACGAGCGTATGTGTGATGTGGTGGCGCTTACAAATGCTTTGACTCTAAAAATTCTGTATGATGGCAGTATACATGGATAATCTGCCAAAGAGGATATTTGGAGTGTGACTGAAGGTGAATGTCGTGTATGCATTGCTTTTAGAAACTTTGAAAGTATTGACAAACACTGACAACCTACGTAAATTTGTTACAAGTTCACGAGATGTTTTATTTTTTTTTCTTTGGTTTTGGTTTTGTTTCTTTCTTTTGCATGTTCATAGCACTGCACACACACGCTGGTCCAGTGCATGCTTGCTGGCCCTTGTTGGGTTGATAGTCTGGGTGTCAGAGGCTGAACTTGTTTTGCAATCTGAACGATGTATTTTTTTTTGATGGTTTTCCCCTATTTTTGAGGGTGCTAAATCCGTATCTGGATGATGCAACTCTTGCGTCATCCTGGGTTCTTAAATATTCAAAATGGCCACCAAAGTGGCCGTCGAAACTGGCTGATGCAGCTCTTGCAGTCTATAGGGTTTTTGAGTTTTTCAAAATGGTCGTCAAAATGGAGAAATAAAAAACTCCAATGTGAGTATTTCATTCTCAGGTGTACTTCTTAACGGTGATAAATTGACTCTCTGACCTCATTCTGAGGGTGAATGTGAGGTGGAAACTTAGGTTAGCCACTTGAGCAAATATTTCAAATCAGTCAATTGTCAAAAATGGCCACCATGATGTAAATTTGCACCAGAATATTCCAGTCATGCATGCCTCATATACTAGGTGTTTCAAAAAACATTTCTCACTTTTGATTCTTCATATTTCATAAACTATATATCAGATAACACTGTCATTGATATGAGTAATAGCTGAATAGTGTACAATTTTGTTGAAGGTGGTTTAAATATGTAAGCATAAGTCAGTTTCATGAAATCCATTGTTAATTTCACAGTAGGTTCCAGATTTTGCTCTATTGCCAACCCTCTGCACAAAACTTTCACTTTGCACAGGTGTTAATGGTGTGTATGGGAGTGTGTGGTTAACATCCTGACAATGGTCCTGAACAATGGCCAGGGTTTGAATGCTTCACTGTTTATTCATGAGAAATTCCACTATCACAACTAGTCTTTATTCAGCCTCTGGCAGTATCTGTGTAAAGTCAAACGCCTGCCGATACTGTCGTTGAGTGGCGACAGTACTCTCCCTACTTCTGAAAAACAAAATTACGGTGAATACCTTCTATTCTGTCGTAAACATGGTGACAGGAAGCAAAGAAAATTAGAGTAATCACCTGTGTATATGGAGCCTTAAATAAATCTACTGTGAAACAAATCGCCCCAATGAAAAATGCTGCTGAACTCTTGACCAAAAATGATCTCTTTTTATCGAAAAAGCGACAAATTTGTCAGACTATTAGTAGACAGTTGTATCAAAATGAAAAAAACAACAACAAAACTTTAGATCATTTATGCTTATTTATATCCCAGATTTAGTGACATGTAAGGCAAAATTTGAAAATGATTGCCAGCTGGAATGAAATGTGATGTTTGCGAGCACATGGAAGCATGTGCTTACTTTTTCCATGTGCATGTATTTTACCCTTTACCATGCATGAATTCAGACTAGCAGTGCCCAGGGCAAGTCTATTTATGAATAATTGAATAAGCATTCATGTGCCTTGGAGCGCCAGACTGACGCCTAGGCAACAGGTGGCTCAGGCATGTCCATTGTCAGCACACACTCACATACACATCATTGGTTCCTGTGCAAAGTTCATTTTTGTACAGAGGGTTAAAATTTGACCAAAATCTGAAACCTTACTTCAAAATCAATCTTAGATTTAATGAAACTGATTCATGCTTTCACATCCAAATCACCTCCAACAAAATTATACACTATTAAGATATCACTCATATCAATGACAGTTTTATCGGATGAATAGTTGGGTTTTTTTAGTATGATGCTTTCATGCGTACTAAAAAGGTCGCTTTTACAAAACTATTTTTAGAAGGAGGGAAAGTTTCACAATTCTGACTAATGATATGCCAATATGGTTCTAAAGACGTTATCAATTGCTTACCCTCTCTATATCGCCCGTTAAAACGTTCTACAGGTGATTTTTTTTTTTTTTTTTACTTTCAGTTCAGAAAGAAATCACTGATGACAGATTTATATTTTTGATAAACCCTGCTTACATCGTCATTCAAAAGCTTTGAGGACTGATTTTTAGTATGACCACGAGTCTTTAAATGTGAAATGTTCCGCGCAGTAGAAAATTGAATGAGTTTTGGTGCTCTGTATTAGAACCACCAAAAATGACAAAAGAACTATTCTCGCTAATATAAATATTTGACAAACTTTACTGTCATGCCCAGGTAGCTATGTATTTCACTACAATGGCAAACAACAAAAATAAATCTCTGTTTTCGGTTCATTTTCTTCCGATCACGCTCCTCTATATCTCCTGCGATAAGTTCCTGTCCCTTCCTTGGACGAGAGCGTTATACAGTTAATGATATGCTTGGTAATCATGACTCTCGTGAACATTAAACAGAAAGGTTAGGGTTTTGGGATGCACTTGCCACAGAATCACATTATATATATATATATATTTTTTTTTGGACATATGAGTTCTTCTTTGTGCACAATAATCCAAACTGTTTGTAAAAATTTTCCTGTAAGAAAGTTGTAAAAACTCTGCAGCTATTATGCGTCTCTGACACCATTCTCCATATTTTTGTGCCTAAACCAGCTCAAGGAGGATAAGGAGAAGGTTATGCAGAGATTACCAAAGATTACCATGAACACTTTAATTGATTTATTGATTTATATTGGTGGTCTTCAACATATTGTTTCCGACACAAGTTGGATCTTATACCTATGTACTTATAAACATACAAAGTATAACAAAATATTATGCATTTGCAAAGAGTGGTTGGCAAACTCGCAGCAAATGCGCCGTTAACACAAAACAACAACATACAAACAGAGAAACAAAAGTTAAAACCAAAACCTTCGACAACATAATGTAACAAAAAACATAAACGAATATTATAGATATGCAGAATGATTTAGGATTCATATTGATATTATACTGGTCATGGATGTATAGCAATCTGCAATGGCTTTATCGGAATATGATACCATTGTGAAAAATATGAAATCAGATTCATAAGAATAAACAAGTTTCAACACTTATTGCAGCAAGGCACACTGCTTCTCCAGTCAAAATGAAATAACCATATTTCGAGCCATATTTGGCGGCCATAAAACAATTTCGTATTCCTATTTTGCAAAATAAATCAACAGTTGTATCTTGTTTTCGTAAGGTTCGGTATCATAATGATATCGACCTTTTCAGTACGCGTAAAAACGCATCATGCGGCCATTTTGGATACTATTGAGTTTTGTATGATTTGACAAATTCACTTGTACCTACCAAAAAAAAAAATTACGTATCATTTTTTTTTTTCGCCCAGGGTTTAATCCCCTGCTTCACTTTTATCACAATACAATATATTTGATCATTTCTGTGAAAAATGTAAATGAATATTTTGGTCTATAATACAGGACATATCTGAATATCTCAAACTTTCAATGATGCAAGAGGTGCATCAACCAATTTCGGTATTAGCAAGCTCGAAATAGGATAGGACCATCAACTTATTATCAATTTTGTTCCAATTTTTCGTCATTTTATAAGAAAATATTTTGTTTGATAGATACTTAATTTTCTGCAAATCAATATACATAAGTTACATAATCATGAAGATGCAGGAAATATACAAAGTAAATTCAATGCAGAGTCATTTGACTTGCATAAACCACGATACATATAAGTACATAATCATGAACATGTAGGAAATACATTTTGTATATAAAATAAATTTAACACAGTCTTTTGACTTGCATAAACAACGATATGAAAGAAATATAATATACAATATGCATGTCTATGCAGCAGTGATAAGAATAACATTTATAGTTAAGAAACGATTATGCAGAGGGCCGCCATAATAAGCATTGCTTGAAAAGATGGCCGGCCCGAGGAAAAGATAAGGACGTACTAGATTCGTAACAATATAAATTCTGCTGCGAAATTAGCAGGGGAAAATAAACTCTAGTGTGTGATGGTGGTGGTGGTGAATGTGTGTGCAGGTGCTTGAAGGTGCACAATGGCAGATAGGCTGGAATTTAGAATAATAAGATTGGTTTACTGAAAGAGGGGACGATATGCGTTGTTGCTATTGGGAGACCAACATTAGTTGTATAATTTGTTAGTTTTTAGTTCGTATTTGAAGTATACTGTAATAAAATGTACTTCTTTAAGTTTGCTTTAAATGAAAACAAGGAGGCACACTGTTTCAACTCCTCAGGAAGAGTGTTCCATGTATCCGGACCTTGATGTCTAATTGACTTTTGAGCAAGTAAAAGCTTCGGAGTACTTAAATGAAAATCATGGGCACGACGGGTAGGGTATAAGCGAATATGGTCATTGGTTACTAGGGTATTATGAAAAAATGGTAATAAATTTCGAGTGTGTTTATACATAAATATGGCAGTTAGGTATAGACGTATATCATGGGCCTTCAAAGTTTTTAGGCGATAAAATATGGGATCAGTGTGAGCCAAAAAATTTGAATGTGTGCATATACGAAGAGCCTTTTTCTGGAGAAGAAAAATTGTGTTCAATTTTGTTTTGCTACTGTTGCCCCATACAATATTACAGTACATTACATATGGTAAAAATAAAGTGTTATATAACATAATTAAAGGTTGATCATTAATTAAATATTTTATTCTTCTTAAAACACCAGTTGCTTTAGATATTGCTGTTGTAATATTCTGAACATGAGTATTCCAAGTTAGATTGCTATGTAGGGTCACTCCAAGGAACTTGGTTGAATGTTTCTCAGCAATGTTTATATCATCAATAAAAATACTTTGAGGAAGGGTGGGTTGGGATTGCAACGTATGAAAGTGTATAAAACATGTCTTATCAATATTCAATGAAAGCTTATTACTTCTAAACCATTTCGAGATGTTGCTTAATTCCGTATTTAATGTGTCAACCAGTGTTACAATGTCCTTGTGGGAATAAAAAACATTGGTGTCGTCTGCAAATAACATGAAATTTAAACGAGGAGAGGAGTTGATAATATCATTAATATAAATCAAAAAGAGTAGGGGCCCGAGGATAGATCCCTGAGGGACACCGCATGACACGTTAGAATATGTTGAGTGAGTGGATTTAAATGCAACATATTATTTTCGATGACTTAACTAACTTCTGAACCACGACAGAGTAATCCCTCTCACACCATAATTATGTAATTTTTCAAGTAAAATGTCATGATCAATAGTGTCAAACGCTTTACTAAGATCCATAAAAACTCCAATTATGTGCTCCTTTTTAGTAAGCGCATCAATAATATCATCAACAGATTTAATTATAGCATAATCGGTAGACAATCCTTTCCTAAAATCAAACTGATTCGCATTTAATATTTAATTTTCAATCATGAACGAGTGGAGACGCTTGTAAACTACTTTTTCTAAAATTTTCGATATTGCAGGTAACAATGAAACGGGTCTATAATTTTTCACCATTGAGGGATCTTCTCTTTTATAAATGGGGATAACTTTGGCCGTTTTAAAGGAGTCTGGATACTTTCCGTTGAGTAGGGATAGATTGAATATATGGGTGAGAGGGGCTGCTAGGGGGTAAATTATTTTTTTTCAACAAATTCACACTTAAGTTATCAGGCCCCCAGGATTTACTCCATTTCAAAAATCGAACAGTATCAATAATTTCCGATTCATTAATTGGAGTAAAAAAACAAAGAATTTTGATTACTTAAATAATCTTTATAATTCTTTATATCATTTATGGGAATAGATGCTGCCAAAGAAGGACCAACATTAACAAAAAAATTTGTTAAAATATTTGCAATTTGGTCAGGATTGGTAATAACATTATCGTTATGAGTAATGCTGTCAGGACATTCCGTAGGTTTCTTTTTCAGTATTCCATTAATAGTCTGCCAAAGAGCACTTTTATCATCCTTATTAGATTCGAGTTTATTCGAAATATATGATTTCCGTGAAACTCGAATCAAAGTAGTTAGTTTATTTCTATATATTTTGTACCTTTTCACGTTTTCAGGAGTAGGTTTTCTCAGAGATATTTTATAAAGACGGTTTCGAGTGAGAATAGAACATATAAGACCTTGAGTAATCCAGGGTTGCCGAGGTTTTTTCCTTCCATTTCTTTTGGGAGTTAAAGGAATGTGTTTATCACAATAATCTAATAATTTTTGTAAGAAAATTTCATAAGAAGAATTAACATCTTGGAGTTCAAAAACGTCATTCCATTGTTCTTCAAATAAATCTTGATTCAATGAATCAATATTATGTGGCGTTACGTTTCTATGCATTTTCAAATATTGTTTGGGTTGGTGGCGTATTGGGGTTGTTACAGATTTATCATTAATCTTAAAAATTGGTAGGTGGTCGGATATATCTAAATAAATAATGCCGTTCGTACAGGTTTCCGTTATTACGTTAGACATTATGTTATCTATTAATGTTTTGCTATGGGTGGTGTTATTTATTCTGGTGGGCTTATTGATGTGGGGATGCAGTGAATTGGAAAATAATATGTCATGGAAATGGGTGGGTTGCAATAAATCTATATTGTAATCTCCCATCAAGAAAATGGATTTTTCTCTCTCCAAAGATTTCATTAACACAATGGTCGAAGTTATCAAAAAAAGATTGAATGTCATTTTGTGGAGGACGGTAAATGGTACCAACTATAATATTTGTTCATTATCATTTAAGATTTCAATAAATAAACTTTCTGCTTCCTGAATACGCAAATCAGTTCGAATTTTGAATTCAATTTGATTATTGACGTACATGGCAACCCCACCTCCTTTGCCATGCTTTCTGTCATTACGAATAAAATTGTAATTTTCAATGCCAAATAGGTCCGGGGAATTGGTGTGCAACCATGTCTCGGTAATTCCTCTGACGGAAAATGAGAAATCATTGAGGGAACTCAAAAATAAATCAAATATTTCAAAATTTTTATTTAAACTTCTTTTATTAAAGTGAATTAAACTGAAATTAGCACAAATCTGATTTGCGTTATTGGAAGGAAATTGACGGTTAAATTCGTTGATATTGAAGTACTTGCTTGTGTGGTTCACTAGCGGTTGGTCATCTATTCCAAAATCACAATCCATTTACAATGAGTGACAGTACGTGATAGCTGCATATCATGCTTTTGCATCGTGAAGTGCAGTGAACATCGTATGCACGGGGTGTATATGATGAGGTGCATCGGTGCGTGGTGTGCTGTAACAAACTATAAAGGAGTGATTGAATCGAAATACTTAGAGCCAGAGTCAACATAATTACGTTACTACTAGTAGTCATTTCACAAAAACAAACAAACAGGGGAACTTAGTTATAAATCTGCGTATACATGCACATTTAACTATTATTGACCTTATTGAGTCCTCAATGTCACTGGATTTACTATCATAAGAATAGAACATAATAAAATCTGGTTCACCTGTAACATACAAATGAAGAGGTATTTAGCATTCAGCGACAACGAATACAAATTAGCTTGTCTCGGAGCTCTTTGATTAGGGGTGTGAAACGTTGAAATGCGGTTATTTCAGATCATCCTGTATAATAATTGCTTTCGCAATTACACCGCATGCATACCAACCATTGACATGTTCTAAAGTTTCCGCTCTCAATGTAGTGCAGGTGCCTAGTCCAACATAAAGAGCGTCACTTGTAGTAGTTTGTAAAATGGATCACCGATTGTCTGTTGACCTGTGAAAAGGTCTACACTTAAAGGTTAGTGACACACTGGAGCACACCGCGGGGCCAGCACGGCCAACCACCGGACCCCCACCCCCTCCACATGGTTTTATACCATATGAAAGGAGTGGAAGGGGGCCCGGCAGCCGACCACGCCGACCCCACAATACACTCCAGTGTGCACCATACCTTGACAATATATATTACACCAGTAGAGGAAAAAGAAAAAGAAAATATTTGGTTACAATGCGCTGAATAAACTGAAGCACCATCACTTTGGCAGTTGACAGGAAAAATGCGGACATGCGTTAAACAGTATAATGGATGGGCCTCCGCATAAATTGCTAACAACTGTAACAGTATGTACGGATTGAAGTCGGGGTCGGATAATAGACCGATTTGACTCTGCAATACACCCTAGGACTATCGAACTTTGCCTCATAAAACAAGAGAAAGAAAAAAAAATATAGACTTTACCATCTACTACCATGGGCGTAAATCCCGGGGGGGATGGGGGGGATATATCCCCCCCTGAAATGGAGGAGGGGGGGATGGCCTGTACAATCATCCCCCCCTGAAATTTGAGAAAAAAATGGAGGAAGCAGAAATGTGATTGTATCAATTTTGGCATATTGCATGACGTTCGTACGCCCGCCTTCAGACAGGTTACAGAGCTGAACAGTATTTTATCTTGTAGGATAATGTATACATAATTTTCTCAAGCGCTCGCTCGCTTCGCTCGCTCGCGAAGAAAGTAATATCGACATAAGGTATGGTCCAGACGTTGACAACGTCAAATAGCATAGGCTTACATGTAAACATGCTATGAAGCGAGCAACTCGGGACCATCTGCAAATTATGTACGAAAACAAACAAACAATAACAAAAACTATACCGCCATAATTGACCCCCCTCCATTTCCTGAATCATTCCTGAAACGATGATGACTCTGATACATCTATGGGCATACCCAGGGATGATGTGGGGCGTCGAATCTATCTGGGGGGGGGGGGGGGAGGGGGAGGGGAGGGGCATTTGCCCCTTCCCTACGGAAATGTTGGGGGCAGACAAATCTTTTGTCCCCCAAGCAATTCCCGAGATGAGGACAAATCTCGAACTTTCTTTATGGAAATTTTGGACAACTACCGCCAGAATTATGCACCGGATCGCTGAATTGCAATCATAAATATGCAAAAGCTCCGCTACTGGGTCCCTTTCGATAGACTTTGTACACTTTTGAGATTGACGTTTTATTTCCTTATATTTATCAAAGAGTGTGCAGCAGATCTTTCACTTACAAAAGCTCCCTCATATGCAGAGGCGTCGATGGAGGGGGAGGGGGATGGTTCCCCCGTAGAAGTATTGGGGACAAACAGATCATTTTGCTCCTCCTCGTAACTCCCGAGATGTGGAAATGTTCTTACTTTTTTGATAGAAATCTGTCTAAATATTTCACCCAAAGATGGCTGAATTTCAATTCTGAAAATACAAAATCTCCCTCGCGTAAGAGGGGGATAGGCCTAACCCCTCCCATACCCTCCTCGTTCAGTCATTTCTACTTAATACACTTTAGATTGACAGATTTCAAAATGTTTCATCTAAAGTGTGCACCAGGTCTGTTACTTCAGTTTAAAGAAATGCAAATGTTCCTTGGATGGGAGGAGATATACTTTCAATTAACGGAGGGTCCCCCCTCCCTAAAAAAAAAAAAAAATAGTATACACTTCTGTGATTGAAATTTCCCCAGATTACATCATAAATGTGTTTACGAGATATTTGTTGCTGCCAGTAATTGCCAGCAGTTGCGCCCGGTACGCCCCCATCCCTTAATTTCCGAAGCGAAAAAAAGTACAGCTACAAACGGCAGTTTTTGAATTGTAAAATGTCAACATTTTCAAGCTCGCTCGCATTTAATCGTCATGCCATTCTCCTGATGTCGCTGCCGGGTAATTGCCAGCAGTTGCGCCCGGTGCGCCCCCCCCCCCCCCTTATTGTTCAAAGCGAAAAAAATATAGCTACAAACGGCAGTTTTTGGACTGTAAAATGCCAAAATTTTCAAGCTCGCTCGCTCCGCTCGTTCGCATTTAATCGTTATGTCATTCTCCTGATGTTGCTGCCAGTAATTGCCAGCAGTTGCGCCCGGTGAGCCCCTACCCCCTTAATTTCCTAAGCAAAAAAATATAGCTACAAACGGCCGTTTGTGGACTGTACAATGTCAAAATTTTCAAGCTCGCTTGCTTCGCTCGCTCGCATCTAATCGTCATGCCATTCTCCTGATGTTGCTGCCGGGTAATTGCCAGCAGTTTGCGCCCGGTGCCCCGCCCCCATAATTTTCAAAGCGAAAAAAAATATAGCTACAAACGGCAGTTTTTGGACTGTAAAATGTCAAAATTTTCAAGCTCGCTCGCTTCGCTCGCTCGCATTTAATCAATATGTCATTCTCCTGATGTTGCTGCCAGTGATTGCCAGCAGTTGCGCCCGGTGCGCCCCACACCCCCTTAATTTCCAAAGCAAAAAAAATTGGCTACAAACAGCCGTTTTGGGACTGTACAATGTCAAAATTTTCAAGCTCGCTCGCATTTAATCGTCATGTCATTCTCCTGATGTTGCTGCCGGGTAATTGCCAGCAGCTGCGCCCGGTGCGCCCCCCCCCCCTTTATTTTACAAAGCGGAAAAAATATACCTACAAACGGCACTTTTTGGACTGTAAAATGTCAAAATTTTCAAGCTCGCTCGCTCCGCTCGCTCGCATTTAATCGTTATGTCATTCTCCTGATGTTGCTGCCAGTAATTGCCAGCAGTTGCGCCCGGTGCGCCCCCACCCCCTTAATTTCCTAAGCGAAAAAATACAGCTACAAACGGCCGTTTGTGGACTGTACAATGTCAAAATTTTCAAGCTCGCTCGCTTCACTCGCTCGCATTTAATCGTCATGCCATTCTCCTGATGTTGCTGCCGGGTAATTGCCAGCAGTTTGCGCCCGGTGCCCCGCCCCCATAATTTTCAAAGCGAAAAAAATATAGCTACAAACGGCAGTTTTTGGACTGTAAAATGTCAAAATTTTCAAGCTCGCTCGCTTCGCTCGCTCGCATTTAATCATTATGTCATTCTCCTGATGTTGCTGCCAGTAATTGCCAGCAGTTGCGCCCGATGCGCCCCCACCCCTTTAATTTCCAAAGCAAAAAAATTTGGCTACAAACAGCCGTTTTTGGACTGTACAGTGTCAAAATTTTCAAGCTCACTCGCTTCACTCGCTCGCATTTAATCGTCATGCCATTCTCCTGATGTTGCTGCCGGGTAATTGCCAGCAGTTGCGCCCGGTGCCCCCCCCCCCCTACAAACGGCAGTTTTTGGACTGTCTAATGTCAAAATTTTCAAGCTCGCTCGCTTCGCTCGCTCGCATTTAATCGTTATGTCATTCTCCTGATGTTGCTGCCAGTAATTGCCAGCAGTTGCTCCCGGTGCGCTCCCCCACCCCCCTTAATTTCCAAAGCAAAAAAAATTAGCTACAAACAGCCGTTTTGGGACTGTACAATGTCAAATTTTTTAAGCTCGCTTGCATTTAATCGTCATGTCATTCTCCTGATGCCTGATGTTGCTGCCGGGTAATTGCCAGCAGTTGCGCCCGGTGCGCCCCCCCCCCCTTAATTTCCCAAGCGAAAAAAATATAGCTATACAAACGGCCGTTTTTGGACTGCACAATGTCAAAATTCATGATCGCGTTCATGATCTTCAGTGTGAGAATTAATACAAGAAGTTTCTCTAAATGATACCATTTTATAGGCAAAATTGTTCAATAGTAATCTACATAGGAAAAAACCCCCAAATTTCACCAAAAGTGTGCACCAGATCGCTAAATTTCAGGTCTGAAAATGCCAAATTTTCCTCGTGTGGGAGGGGGATACCCCCCTCCCACACCCTCCCCCCGCTAGGCCGCTCCGCTCCCTCGCACAGATATTCAAACTCAAAGTCCCTCCCCTACCCCCCGTCATTAAAACGGAGCGATGCCCCTGGGATGATTGCTTTACTGACTTAAATCAAGAAATTGAAGAATACAATAAATAGCTACAGGAAAATATCTTCTACGTTATTACATACAAAGAAATGGATATCCTTATTAGCATTTTATTGAATTTATTTGGGCATTATTCAGGGCTGCGCTACGTTTTTGAAAGGGGGGGGGGGGTGTCAAAATCGCCTGTCAGTCAACAAGAAAGAACATCAAAAGACAAGAGAAACAACAACAAAAAAGTCTTCATACTTTTAAGGTCTATTTTCCGCCGAAAGTCGGCTGACAAGCAAAAAACAAACAAACAAACAAACAAAAATCAAGAAGAAAAAGTCTTCATATTTTTGCTACCACTTCCCTCCCACTTTGCATGGAAAAGAGTGGGACATTTGATCCCTGTAACGTATGTGTATGTGGGGGGGGGGGGGGGGCAAGCTTCTCCACCCCCCCCCCCCCCCCCCCCAGGGGCTGCGCCGGTCCGGTTATGGGCTTGTAATCGTGGTGATGGTGACTATCACCAATCATCCCCCCCACTCCACAATACGGATTTACGCCGTTGTCTACTACACAAACAGTTCGGAGATATTCAACATAGAATCTGTAGTTCATGAATACACCCGATTGTATGATGTAATAATCAATAATGTGAATGGATACAGTAGCGAAAAATTATAAAAAAACGCCGAACTGTGCCGTTGTTTAATTTGATTTTATTTTCAGTCTCGTCTTTGGGGCGACAGTGGTATCAACACATGTGCTAGGTTAAGCTCACTAAACCGAGCGTCATACTAAAATTATCTATTTAAAACCTAATCACTGAATGAATGTGATACCAATGATGATCGACCGGGGCTCAAGCTCTATTGCGGATAATATAGATAACCTGTCGACCAGTGTTTACAAAATACCTTAAAGAGGCAAAAATGTGTCCGATACCTGCCCGTACTGATTCAATACTGCGTATACCAAATTTTTCATACTGAATTGACTGCTTAGCAACAAGAAAGATTATGGCAGTCAGAGTTTTGCTAATACGTATTCAGATCGAGGTGTTAATCGTGCAACATCTGGTAGCCGGAAATTACCCCTTGGTATTTGTGCAAAAAGTTAGAATGAGCGCATTGACCGCAGTGACTCAGTACTGTGTATGCTACATCTATGATACTCAAAGGACTGCCTATATAATGACAAGAAAAATAATGACAGCCGGAGCTTCTTTAACACATATATTTGGAGGCGTTAATCATGTAACAACTGGTGGGCAGGAATTTGCCCCTTGGTATGTGTACCAATAGTGACAATGAGGGTATATAATTGACCGTATTGACTCACTACTGTGTATGTCAGCTTTTTCGTACTCAAAGGACTGCCTAGCAACAAGAAAAGTCAATCAGATCTTTTTGAACACACAGGGGTGTTAATCACACAACATCTGGTGTACATTAACTTAACCATTGGTATTTGTACCAAGAGTGAGAATGGGTATACCACGCTATGTTGCAACGTAATGGCAATTCAGAACAGGTTATTCTGACTACATAGCTTTTCGGGTGGCTGGTTTGAGGGCATGCACTGTACACAGTGAATAATGATTAAGGCGCCTTTTCTTAAGCAATCTGTATAACCATTTTCGGTTTCTTTTATAATAATCTGTGTTTATCAATACAGAATTAATGACAATTTATACACTATATGAATGTATTACCTCCTATCAATCCAACACATTTATGATTTACAGGTTTCCAACGTAAAACTTCGGGGTCTAAAAATGACCCTTCTCCACAGAACTCTACATGCACCGCAGACAGAAGGCCTATGTACGCCGTAGCACAACAATACCACGGATCGCCGAGATTATATGGGGTGTGTGTATGTTAAAAGCGGTGATAACAATAACACAGTTAAACCTGGTTCATAAATGATGCAAAACATAATACCAAAATTATTACTTTGCTTGAAGCCTAATATGTATGAAGAGGAGGGTGGGGTGGGGGTAACTCGAACTTTCAAAAATAAATACAGTAGTTATACTAATAGGTATTCATCATGGGATTTGGGGCGGGCTATACAATTTATATTCATATGAAGAGTTTGTTTGCAAAAACCGATAAGTCCATATTAAATGGAGATATTTGCGATTAAAGGTCAAGAAAAATACAGGGAATAATAAGAAAAGTTTTGCTTATTTTGACCATAACTTCAAAAATATACCTTCATATGTAGTGACCAATATATCATTTAAAAGGTATTATTTTGTAGTTTATGACAGAGATCGTACTTCAAAATCTTCAGAAATGGACTTATCGGTTTTTGCAAACAAACTCTTCATATATACAACTGTATTGGAATTTCAATTCGTAACAGCCGTTTTGGCAGTCTTCATAAATAACTCAAATCATTAAGGAACGCAGAAGTTGCATCAGCCAAATTCGGTCTCAGCTCCCTCGAAATAGATTGCTCTCATTTATTTTCATCCGTTTTTTATACAATTAAGAGGGAAATACAGTAAAATATCCATTTTTTAAAGACAAATTTTGGCAATGATCGTGCATATCTCATAAGCTTCAAGGATTCAAGAGTTGCGTCAGCCAGATTCGGAATCAGTACTCTCGGAATAGGGTAAAACCACAAATTGTTTTTAATTTTTCATGATTCAGATGAAAGTACATAAAAATCCCGTCTCTAGCGGCCATTCTGGCGGCCATCTTAAATATCTCAAGACCATCATGGATGCAAGAGTTGCGTCATCCAGATTCGGAATCAGCACCATCGAAATAGGGTAAATCCACACATTATTTTCTTCTTTTTTTTTCACGATGGAAATACATAGGCATTTCCGCTTTGGGCGGCCGTTTGGTGGCCATCTTGAATATCTCTAAAACCCTCAAGGATATAAAAGTGTCATCATCCAGATTCGGAATCAGCGCCCTCGAAATAGAACAAAACAGAAAAAAAAAAAAAAAATCGGGCATACGGCAAAACAAGGTCAACTCCAAATTCTGGCTTAGACACCCAGAATATGAAGGCTGGCCGGGCCGCGTTGTGCTCGCAAGAGCACCGGTCGCGCAAGGTGGGTAATCGCTGTATGCAATATGCTACATAACTGCAGCTGTCCTGTTCTCGTACAGCGTGAACGTTGCATGTGGAGGGTTGGGTTTAAGGAACAGACCGTACGGTTCTCAAGGGAAAGAAATGAAACTAGATACTAGAGAAAATTAGCGGTCGACTAAGGTTCGTAACAAGACCCCAGCTACAATTGAGTTAAGTCGGCCTCTTTATACTTGGATAGTTGATTTGGAAAATGATAAGAATTCTAACTGATTTGGCGAAGTTGTGATGGATTTTGCAAAATTAAAGTTGATGCAGGAGGAAGCTATAATTGATTTCATTTTAGGTCTCTTGATAAAACGGAGTCCTTCGATAGTAATAATGATTGAGAAGTTATCATAAATTTATGGACTTATGATTGACTTGGAAGAGGTATCGCTGATTTCCAGGACTTAAAAACGATTATAAGTGTTGATAAAACTTATATACCGGGACCCAGATCTTAGTATCGAAACAATATAATTAAACAATTTTTTTTTTTTTTTTTTACTATTTCAAGAAAATGTTTTGCAGGATTGATTAATTAGCAAATAATTGATGGTATTATAAATAACACTTAATAAATAAACAAATAAACTGAACACAGACAACAACAACAACAACAACAACAACAACAACAACAACAACTACAACAAATCGAAACCTTTTCGCGGAAGGGAATCCGGATAATTTTTTTGCAGAAACTTTCCAAGACGAAGAAATCCGATGACCAGGACAACGGACACAGCAATGACTGAGCCAACGATGACACCGACATTATCGCGTTTTCCTGAAATTTGACATGACAAAGTAAGCATGAGTCACTGTTTTATTATCACGCGTTGGAGACATTAACTCTTTACGTGCCACTTTCGCTCGTCCGACTCAGTTGACGGCGTGCCAACTTCGTTTATTCTGCTCAAACGCACAAACCCGCCAAAACCGACTGATAAATAGAAAAATGCAACAGTACATTGATAGCGTTTCTTATGATTCCGTTCTTCTATAGCGTGCATTTTAAGTGGTGATTGACTAGCAAGGAGTGTTTCCGACTAGTTTCCGGGTAAATTATATTAGGTCTTCTGTCACTGTTTTGTGTGCAAAAGTCGCTTAAAAAAACAAACAAACATAAATTTGTCATACAATTTACATCAAAGCAAAACTTGGCATTTCTCTACAACTTTGCTCACTCCATGTTCAGCGCAACAAACAATTATATAAAAGTAACATGCATTTGAAAAACAGAATGTTTTTCCAAACCATGACTACGTTGGTGTCTCAGAATACAGTGGCACACAGGGGGTTTCCACCATACATGGTACGTAAAGAGTTAATGTATACAGAAGTACACATCGATAATTTTACATCATCAGCATACTGTACACAGTGCTAAATAAAAGAATGTCATCGTGGGTCCAACAGTTATAAGATAAAGGCAAAGTAGTAAGCTTTAAAGACATGTGTCCTTACTCGGGGGGAAAATAAATGTTCCAAGACCTTCCTTGTATGAATTTCATTTTTGCTGTAAAATGGAGGTTTATTTCATTGTGTATTCAAGCATTAACTTTAGTCATAACTACTTACTTTGTAGAATTCTACCGTAACAAATCAAAAATTAACTATTGGGGGGGGGGGAGGGAACCACGGGACTCGGATCTTTCATCTTTTGCTTTCCGTCAGAAGTAGTCCGTGTTGGCCTGCCTTGCATAACAATGTTGGAATTTCGGAACTTGGGAATTTTTTTCAAGTTCATTGTCTCACCGCCGGAAACCAGGGAGCCTTTTGCAAAGACAACTCGCTATTATTTGTGCACACGCACACAGAGAGCAGTGGACTCGCATCCACAGCGCGCGAGCGACGAGCACCTTTCCGAAACTATAATTTTGACACTGATAATGAGCCTTGTGCATAATTTGCATAATTAACCTGTTGTATACTGATTCTGAAATCCCCGTACAGGCCTACTTAATACATAGACCACTAGGTTCCCGTAGGAAACGGGTTTACAATCATGCTAATTATTTGCATGACTAAAAACTTATAACATCGGCCAATGAAAACGCCAGAAAGGTAGGGAAGAGATTGTTACATCCACATTAGTGGGGGATATCTTTAAAAGTATCACATTTGATGCGTTTAAATCGATCGAGCACAATTTACAATATGTTTCATGTTCTCAAGAATTAGTTTTCATATTTTAACTCTACTTTGGAAGATGTGTTAATGGTTGGGACTGACTTGATAACGTTTGTTTTTCCTTTCAGATTCAGAGAAATAACCTCTTTAAGACATTTTAGATCTTCTACTCAGACATATGTCACAGCCCTATCTGATAGTAGACTGATTTTAGAGATTAATATGTTTCGAAATTTCGCATTTGTATCATTCTTTTTAAGTAATTTATGCGTACAATGTCAGCGTTATGCAGAAAATATGTGACCCTGCATCACAACCCCACCCCCCCCCCCCCAAAAAAAAAAAAAAAATCGCACCCCTTGGTTTTATGTCAGGCCTCAAAATAGGTGAAACGTGTCAATATTGATTTCTTTTTCTATGTTTTCTGGAAGAGCTGTTCTTCTACATTATTTAATAAGTTTGGGATCATAAGATAAATGTAAAAGTGTGCTTTTCAGCAGTTTGTATACAAGCTTTTTTTGTAGAGTAGTGTGATCAGATATGAATTAGAGGTCCCTTTTCATTTCTTGAAAATCTTTTGCACATTCTTCGCTTTTAACTCTTGTAATTTTTCAAAGGATAATACTAGGCCTATGACTGCCTCATTTGTTCCCACGAATGTTGTGGAAGTCGGCGTCTCTGATTAATTACACTTTTCCTAAACAGATTTGGGAGGAATAATCAAAGAAACAAGGAGAAACATAAGAATTGCGATGATACTTTTGAAAAAAAAAGTGCTGGCTCCAATCTGATCACTGTACGCGTGAGCATGCGAGTCTACTGCTCGCTGTGTGCGAACTGCCTTGACAAAAGGCTAGCAACCAGTATAAAATGGTGGTAGTGTCGCTGCCCGGAGAGCAGAAGATGCCAGGTTCGAGACCTGTGGGTCCTTTTTTCCGATAGGTTTGTTCATTACAGATCAGGAGTTGCGATCTCACAAATTTCATTTGTTAGAAGGAGACAAACTAAAGAAAATTCAAACCTCGACCTCCATCCCTCTACTTAATATCCTCGTGCAGTTAATAGCCCGTTATTATTAAAAACACCCCCCCCCACACACGCACACACATACACTCACATACACACATAAATTGATGTCAAAAAAAAAAAAAAAACCTGATAGAGGCAGAAGAGTAATTTCCTCGATCGATGTTCCATTCAGTGAGTCACCGGTAGCCGCGCACATGAAGGTTTGCTTTGTCCCATACTTCGCTGTAACAGTGACCGTCTCGAACCTCTCGTATGTGTCGTCAGATAGTGTTGTTTGTCGTGAAACCGTGGAATTCAGTGTCTCTCCTGACTCTTCGGTCCACAGCATAGAAATGTTAGGCTTGAAACCACTCACGACACACGTAAGGTTAAAGAAAGGTGTATTTGAGGTAGTTTGATATGTACATCGACTTTGATTGGACTGGCTCTCCTCCATGCATTCCTCGATCACATGCTTTGATGCCATAGCTGGTGAAAAAAATATTGATTAGTAAGACACAGTAAATATTTGATTTAAAAACTTTATTCGACAAATGATATTGAAGTTATTCCTGCGAGTCTATTTTCTTTCGTGGTCAAGAATCATTGTTTTCGATATTGTTTGCTACATTAAAATGTACTAGAAAAAAAAAAGACGAGCGGACAAGAATGATATATAATACATATATATATATATATATATATATATATATATATATATATATGAGTCAGAATTCTGAACGATGTACTATTGGGCGAAAACAACACCAAAACCTAGTAATCACTCAGACTCGTTTCTATTAACTGAAAGAGTATAATTCAAGCTTTAATATGAACCCAAATATACCAGTATCTTTCCAGAGGAACCATTGAAGACCTGAATATAAGAACAACCCAAGTCCAATTTTTGGCCAAATTCAGTTTGACATGGGAAATTGTAGCTTATGCATGGACTCATCTTGTGTATAAATGATAAATCCTAATTACCCCCGGAAGTGCCTGAAATGAATGATTAAATCTTATACGAGTGTAAGAATGAAGGACTTGGGTCATTCTTACATTCATATTTTAGCGCCCTCTCTCATCCTGTCATCTCTATAGCAGAATATCATGTATATGATTCAAAGAACGACCCAAGTCTATCACACAAAATGGCCTCTAAACAATTAATGTAAATGTTAATTGTCATAATATTATATGTTCTAATTTGCATGTGCAATGTTGCCTTCCCTTCACAGTTAAATAGAATATTATTGGACAAATAAAAAAGATATGAAGTTTTTTCAAGTTTACTCGAAATGGTCTTCCATGGACTTGGGTCGTTCTTAATATATTCAGATACTCAATTGTAACCTGTGGCATAGAGGATAACAGTGCCGTATATACAGCACTGGTTGATAAGACTCCCGATAGGTATCACTCCCGATCGGAGGACCAGAGTGTAAATCCTGCCCATTGCACGTAATTGGACAAGATGTTTTAGCCACCATGTCTCTCTCGACACAGGTGTATAAATGGGTATCTGGCAACGCTAAGGTAATAATGTTAATGGCAGGGTCCACTGGTAGAGCAGTGGCAAAAATGAAGAGACAACCTTAGGTAAAAAAGACATTATTATTTTTATTATTATTATTACTATTATTATTATTATTATTATTATCATTATTGTTATCATTAGTATTATTATTATCATTGTTATTATCATTATTATTATCATTATCATTATTGTCGTCATTATTACCACTGTCATTATATCAACAGCAAACTTAATACTGCCACCAACCAACTAAGCGCTACAGCAATCGAATTCATTGATGGGAAATGAGCTGTTGGAGGAGGTCTGCGCTCTCAGAGTACTTCTCTAGTTTGCTATACAGTCCACACACACGCCGCGGTGCGAATTACGCTGAAATTCTCTTCATGGAATTAGGAATTTAAGATTGAAAGAAATCAAAGATGTTATGGAAACCTTTTCTTATTTGTAATCTTGAGATCGCCGTCAACAACCGTGTCATGCCCTTGGCTTCATATTTAATTGAACAAGTAGCTTTGGATTCCCTGGCATTAAACCAATGTAACATTCCTATGAATTAATGGTTGAATTACTTGAATGTACCGAATGTCATTTCCTTAATAACATTGACTACTGTAAAATAAAGAAACAAAAGTTGTGTGAAATAACGTATGGAGATTTTTCAAAATGTCGCTGGACTATCAAAGTTTCACACTGAATTCTTGAAAGTATTGAATTGAAAACGCATTATTACATCAAACTCACTTGAAAGATTAATATTCAGCATGGTCGGGGGAGCACTTGTCGGTAGAGGGAATGTCGGATCTTCGGAGAAAATGTCACCTGATTAATATTGGTGGTAGAGGAAACATCGAGGGAGCAAACGTCGGCAAAGTAAATGCCGGAGGATAAATGTCGCGGAGCATTTGTTGTGGAACATTTTTTGCAACTTTGGGAGGTGAAGGACCAGTAGTAAATCCGCGTGTTTGTTTTTTTGTTTGGTTTCTATTTTGTTTTGTTTTCTTTCTTTATTCCATCTACGGACGGAACCCTATTAAATGGTATGGATTTGGTTATTTTGTGATTATCAATTTTCGTCTTCCATGTTAGTCCTCAGACCAACGAAATCGTTAAGAATTTACAGCGCGAGGCACTAATTGTAGTTTGCTGCGTCATTGGAATAAATAGTTTAATGTAAGCTTGTGGGGGTTCATTTCTTCCCACTCGATCTCTTCAGCTAAATAGGAAGTTCTCACATTAATTCTTTATCACATGAATGTGACCTAGATATGTTAAGGAAATTCGATTTAAACAGAACAATGTTTTCAAACAAAAAGAAAATATTATGTCTCAATTTTATGATTTCTTACCAAGTTTTGCTCACATCGCTTTCTCATTTTTTTTTTTATTTTTACCCGAAGACAAGACTATTGTTTTCATTGCAGAGATTTCATTCACAGATTATACTCGACTCAATATCAAAATGTTACTTACAGCTAATCGTCAAAAGGGTGGAGCTCTCAAAATTCTCATTCGTAAACCCCACTTGACAAATATAGAGTCCCTCATCTGCCACCTCGAGGTCGGTAATGACGAGGCTGAAGTCACTGTCCATTTGGAAACGTCCATCCCTGCTTTCAAATGTCCCTTCGTTATAAGTAGCCTTGGTTTCCCTGGATTGCTGTTCGGAGAGGCTCAGTTTGCCCCAGAACACAATGAGAGGCTTCTCTTCTATTTCACATCGCAGTCGAATGTCTTTCCCTTTCCATCCACGGACGACAAGAGAGGCTAGACAAAAGAAAAGAGTAGAGCATATATGTGACCGTGCATCACAAAACGAACAAAAAGTCGCACCCCTTGAATTTACGCGAGGATTCAAAAAAGGTGAAATGGGTGAACCAAGTCAATCTTGAGTTTTTATATTATCTGAAAGACCTATCCTTCTTCTACATTATTTTCAGTTTGGGTTCATAACATTAATGGGAAAGTGTGTTTTCAGCAGTTTATCCACAACCCATTTTTTTTTTTTTTTTTTGGGGGGGGGGGGAATAGAATGATCAGGTATGTCTTAGAGTCCCCTTCTCATTTCTTGAGATCCTTTACATACATACTCTTCACTTTCAAGTCCAATAACATTTGAAAGAATAACTCTGCTGCTTTGAAAGTTGGCATTAATCAAGGACAGAACATGTTAATACACCATGTCTAATTTGAGCATAATCTAATAATCCCTTATTGTTGTTGCTCCGGTGGTTTACATCCTGTGTTTTGTACCTTTCATTGCACAGCTAACACAGCCTGGTAAAGACTAAGCGCTTAAATAGACCCTGTACTTCAGAGCCTCTTTTCGCAGTTCACGCTTTATTAGGTGATACGCTATCAGCGTATCACCTATTGTGATTGTCAAAATCTCTCTTTATTAGGTGATACGCTATCAGCGTATCACCTATTGTGTTTGTCAAAATCTTCCTTTCTTTCTTTTTATTAGGTGATACGCTATCAGCGTATCACCTATTGTGATTGTCAAAATTTCTCTTTTTAGGTGATACGCTATCAGCGTATCACCTATTGTGTTTGTCAAAATCTTCCTTTCTTTCTTTTTAGGTGATACGCTATCAGCGTATCACCTATTGTGATTGTCAAAATTTCTCTTTTTTTTTGTTCTTCTTTCTTTCTGCCACATTTTGTGTCGTCAATATCTCAATAATGACGTTACGGAATGACATGACATTTTCAGTCAACATGTCTCATGACAAAATCTAGCCACAATAAGGTTTTCATGACAGTAACATATCTATGACGTCATCTAGGCGCCATTTTGTGATTTTCGGACCTTGTCACGTGATCGATCATAACTTCATAACTAGATGTTATTTCTGTATCATTTTCGGTGGACATGAAGTTCAGGTCACGCTCTATCTTACTTTTTAACGCTAGTTACACAGGTCATCATTACGCGCGCGTAAGCGCGCGTCAAAATTTTAAAAGACTCAAAACGACTTCCCAATGGGAAATCTCGAAGTTTCAGACAATTTTAAGCGTTTCAAACATTTTCTCGCGTGCGCGTCCGTCCGCGCAATTTCGCGCTCAGAGGGCGTAACCAACATGAAAATGCTATTTTTTTGACTGATTTGGATTCCTGATACTTTGAGTAACAATATCCACTGATTTCCGATCGATGTTGACCTATAACAAAGGAATGCGCTGGCGTCAAAGTTGAAATTTCGTGTGCGCGTCTATGTGGAAATATAGCGAAAAACATGTCTTTGTTTATTTCGCCATAGCTCTTTAAAACGTCTGGTTACCCTATGTTTTTATTGCATATTACAAAAACATATGAATTGGAAATAACGTTTCAAGTATCAATATCTCCATGAATACATTATGACGTCATCATATCATCATCTGAAATCAAAAAAGTGGAATTAATTTTTTTGAGGTACTGTTTCTAACATTCATTTGCTCGTATCTCTGTTGTTTAAGCTCAATATTATCCCAAATTCACATATGTTGTACTTTTAACATTTGCCTTTCAAGTCCATGTCATGGTTTTGAAATTTGATGACGTCATCATACTTTAAATTGTGATTAAAAGTAAAGATGCAAAATCGGACAAGTTTACGTGTTATGTCTATGGGAAGTGATTTTTTTTAAAACCATCCATTGACTTGACAACGTTTAAGCACCTTTATCTCAGATGATTTTGCTTCATTTCCTCTGAAATTTAAGTATGTTGTAGCTGAGACAATAAGCTGCAGTAATCATGCATTTTGTTCTTTGAAATCTTCTCATGAGGTTGACAATTTTGCAGTTTAAAACTGAAAATGAGAATGGAATGTGGACGAATCGATTCCTGATTCATCTTTCACATACATAAGTTTACGTTCCTCATATTTTCTCGTCGAGACGTATGGCCGAGTGGTTAAAGGCGCCGTCTCAGAGACGTGAGGTTGCACTCGTGCGGGTTCGAACCCCACAAGATCACGAAACAAAATACCTAGCTATTTTACTTTTTTTTCTTCAATGGTGTATTACACATTCGTCCATGTAGAAATTACGTTCGTATATAAACGCACCTATACACACACACACACACACACACACACACACAATATCCCTCTGTTTTGTGTTGGAGACCACATTGCTTCGACAGCTGCAGAATGTTGCATCCTGACTCTGTCAAATAGTATGTAATGACGACAACGGAGGTGTTGTACTTTGAGCAATTGTCTTTCAAGTCCATGTCATTGTTTTGTACTTTGATGACGTCATCACACTGAAAATTGTCATTAAAGGCAAGGTATCAAAATCAGCCGATTATAGGTTTTATGTCTGCGGGACGTATTTTTCCGAAATTGCCAGAAATGGCACAGCGACCTCAGTCGTTACAAGGCCGCATTTCCTTCTAGCAATGCAATACATGTTCACGCGGCCACAATTGTTGAGTGGGCATTGACTTTTTCCCCCTGTAATATCTATACATTTTTTTTTCGGCCTTACCGTTTCCGTGGATGTCCCGTGGCCGAGTGGTTAGAGAAACCGTTTTGCATGCACGCTCAATATAACTTCAAGGTGCCTATATCACATTCTTTTCTTTGTCGATCACAGATGACCGACATCTGATGACCCCAGGCGTATCACCTAACTCGTCAGTGTGACGAGTTTCATGTCTCGTTAGGTGATACGCTATCAGCGTATCACCTATTGTGATTGTCAAAATCTCTCTTTATTTCTTTTTATTCTTCTTTCTTTCTGGACAATTTTGTGTCATCAATATCTCAAGAATGACATTACGGAATAACATGACATTTTCAGGGAACATGTCTCATGACAAAATCTAGCCACAATAAGGTTTTCATGACAGTAACATATCTATGACGTCATCTAGGCGCCATTTTGTGATTTTCGGACCATGTTACATGATCGATCATAACTTCATAACTAAAGGTCATTTCTGTATCATTTTCGGTGGACATTAAGTTCAGGTCACGCTCTATCTTACATTTTAATGCTAATTACCTAGGACATTATTACGGGCGCGTACGCGCGCGTCAAACTTTTAAAAGGCTCAAAACAACTTACCAATGGGAAATCTCGAAGTTTCAGACAATTTTAAGCGTTTCGCGCGTTCGCGTCCGTCCGCACATTTTCGCGCGTAGTGCGCGTAGACAAAATGAAAATGCACATTTTTTGACAGATTTGGATTCCTGATACATTAAGCAATAATATCCTTTGATTTCCGATCAATTTTGACCTATAACAAAGGAATGCGTTGGCGTCAAAGTTGAAATTTCGTGTGCGCGTCTATGTGGAAATATAGCGAAAAACATGTCTTTGTTTATTTCGCCATAGCTCTTTAAAACGTCTGGTTACCCTATGTTTTTATTGCATATTACAAAAACATATGAATTGGAAATAACGTTTCAAGTATCAATATCTCCATGAATACATTATGACGTCATCATATCATCATCTGAAATCAAAAAAGTGGAATTGATTTTTTTAAGGTACTGTTTCTGACATTCATTTGCTCGTATCTCTGTTGTTTAAGCTCAATATTATCCCAAATTCAGATATGTTGTACTTTGAACATTTACCTTTCAAGTCCATGTCATAGATTTGAAACTTGATGACGTCATCATGCTTTAAATTGTGTTTAAATGTAAAGACGCAAAATCGGACAAGTTTACGTGTTATGTCTATGGGAGGTGATTTTTTTAGAAACCATGCATTGACTTGACAACGTTTAAGCACCTTTATCTCAGCTGATTTTCCTTCATTTCCTCTGAAACTTAAGTATGTTGTAGCTGTGACAATAAGCTGCAGTAATCATGCATTTTATTCTTTGAAATCTCCTCATGAGGTTGACAATTTTGCAATTTAAAACTGAAAATGAGAATGGAATGCGGACGAAATGATTCCTGATTCGTCTTTCACGTACATAAGTTTACGTTCCTCTAATTTTCTCGTCGAGACATATGGCCGAGTGGTTAGAGGCGTCGTCTCAGAAACGTGAGGTTGCACACGTACGGGTTCGATCCTCACAAGAGCACGAAAGAAAATAATTATTATTTTTTTTTTACTTTTTTTTTCTTCAATGGAGTACTACACCTTCGTCCATGTAGAAATCACATTTGCATGTAAACACACCTATACGCACACACTCACACAGTATACCTTTGTTTTGCGTTGGAGACTGCATTACTTCGACTGCTGCAAAATTTTGCAGGCTGGGCTTTTCGTCCATGTACAAATCACATTTGCATGTAAACACACCTATACGCACACACTCACACAGTATACCTTTGTTTTGCGTTGGAGACTGCATTACTTCGACTGCTGCAAAATTTTGGAGGCTGGGCTTTTCAAACTGATATAGTATATTGTAACAAAATGAAATTTGTCCATACCAATTCAGTAACACAATGTAGTCGTGGTTACTTTGTTCTGATTTATACATGTAACAAGCTATACATTGTAAAAAAGGTATTTGCATTGTTCCTTTAAGTCAGTCTTCTGTATTGATGATTATTTGTCAATTAGTGGTTTTTGTGGAGTTTCAGATAGTGATAAAAAGTATGGATGATAAGTGCAGCGATAATTCCTACAGTTAGTTCAAAGTTGTGTTACAGATGTTTGATACATGCATTTAGCATTGTGTGTGTATATACGTGTGTATACAGGTTGGCCATATGACACATTCTAGACAAATAATCTTAATTAATTAGCAAACGTGATCAGCTATGGAACTGAATATGGTACTGATGTATGATATTAATGATTCTAATTAAACTGTGACGAGTTTAAAGGGATAGCATAACTGTGTGTAAAAATAAGGCAATTATAAGGAAATTTTAGGGGAATTTGATAACCATGCCTATAATAATTTCATACAGGTACTAATATCTGCCTCATATTCGTGCGATTGATCGTCATGTCAATAGCAAACTGACAACGTACGATGAATGTGTTATATATTGAACAACTGTCTTTCAAGTCCATAACGTTCCCCATATTTTCTCGTCGAGACGTATGGCCGAGTGGTTAAAGGCGACGTCTCAGAGACGTGAGGTTGCGGGTTCGAACCTCACAAGATCACGAAACAATGTACTTAGCTATTTTACTGTTTTTTTTTCTTCAATTTTGTATTACATATTCGTCTATGTAAAAATCACGTTCGTATATAAACGCACCTATACACACACACAGACACACACACACACGCCATATCCCTCTTTTTTTGTGTTGAGTGGGCATTGACTTTCCCCCTGTTATATCTATACATTGTTGTTGTTTTTTGTCTTACCATTTCCGTGGATGACCCGTGGCCGAGTGGTTACAGAAACAGTTTCGCATGCACGCTCAATATAACTTCAAGGTGCCTATATCACATTCGTTTCTTGTCGATCACAGATGACCGCAATCTGATGACCACAAGCGTATCACCTAACTCGTCCTCAATGTGACGAGTTTTCATGTCTCGTTATTCTTCTTTCTTTCTGGCACATTTTGTGTCGTGAATATCTCAACATTGACATGACGGAATAACATGACATTTTCAGTCAACATGTCTCATGACAATATCTAGCCACAATAAGGTTTTCATGACAGTAACGTCTCTATGACGTCATCTAGGCGCCATTTTGTGATTTTCGGACATGTTACATGATCGATCATAACTTCATAACTAAAGGACATTTCTGTATCATTTTCGGTGGACATAAAGTTCAGGTCACGCTCTATCTTACTTTGTAATGCTAATTACCAAGGACATCTTTACGCGCGCGTACGCGCGCGTCAAACTTTTTAAAGGCTCAAAACAACTTCCCAATGGTAAATCTCGAAGTTTCAGACAATTTTAAGCGTTCCCCGCGTTCGCGTCCGTCCGCATATTTTCGCGCGCAGTGCGCGTAAGCAACATGAAAATGCACATTTTTTGACAGATTTGGATTCCTGATACATTAAGTAACAATATCCATTGATTTTCGATCAATTCCGACCCATAACAAAGGAATGCACTGGCGTCAAAGTTGAAATTTCGTGTGCGCGTCTATGTGGAAATATAGCGAAAAACATGTCTTTGTTTATTCCGCCATAGCTCTTTAAAACGTCGGGTGACCCTATGTTTTTATTGCATATTACAAAAGCATATGAATTGAAAATAACGTTTCAAGTATCAATATTTCCCTAAATACATTATGACGTCATCATGTCATCATCTGAAATCAAAAAAGTGGAATTAATTTTTTTGAGGTACTGTTTCTGACATTCATTTGCTCGTATCTCTGTTGTTTAAGCTCAATATTATCCCAAATTCAGATATGTTGTACTTTGAACATTTGCCTTTTAGGTCCAAGTCATGGTTTTGATATTTGATGACGTCATCATACCTTAAATTGTGATTAAAGGTAAAGATGCAAAATCGGACAAGTTTACGTGCATTGTCTATGGGAGGTGATTTTTTTTAAAACCATGCATTGACTTAACAACGTTTAAGCACATTTATCTCAGCTGATTTTGCTTCATTTCCTCTGAAACTTTAGTATGTTGTAGCTGAGACAATAAGCTGCAGTAATCATGCATTTTATTCTTTGAAATCTCATCAGATTGACAATTTTGCAGTTTAAAACTGAAAATGAAAATGGAATGTGGACAAAACGATTCCTCCTGTTTCTTTCACATACATAAGTTTACGTTCTCCATATTTTCTCGTCGAGACGTATGACCGAGTGGTTAAAGGCGCCGTCTCAGAGACGTGAAGTTGCGGGTTCGAACCCCACAAGATCACGAAACAATTTTTTTTATTTTACTTTTTTTTCTTCAATTTGTATTATATATTCGTCCATGTAGAAATCACGTTCGTATATAAACGCACCTATACACACACACAGACACACACACACGCCATATCCCTCTTTTTTGTGTGTTGGAGACCACATTGCTTCGACTGCAGCAACATTTTGAAGGTTGACTTTGTCAAACCGATCATAGTATGTAATGACGACGACTGAGGTGTTGTACTTTGAACAATTGTCTTTCAAGACGATGTCAGCGTTTCAAACATTTTCTCGCGTGCGCGTCCGTCCGCGCAATTTCGCGCGCAGAGCCCATAAGCAACATGGAAATGCAATTTTTTTGACTGATTTGGATTCCTTATACTTTGAGTAACAATATCCATTGATTTCCGATCGATTTCGACCTATAACAAAGGAATGCACTGGCGTCAAAGTTGAAATTCCGCGTGCGCGTCTTTCAGCAAATATAGCGAAAAAACATGTCTTTGTTTATTTCGCCATAGCTCTTTAAATCGTCCGTTGACCCTATATTTCTATTGCATATTAGAAAAGTATATGAATTGTAAATAACATTCCAAGTATCAATATTGCCAGGAAAACGCGATGACGTCATCATATTGTCATTTCAAATAAAAAAAGTGGAATTAATTTTTTTGAGGTACTGTTTCTGACATTCATTTGCTCGTATCTCTGTTATTTAAGCTCAATATTATCCCAAATCCAGATATGTTGTACTTTGAACATTTGCCTTTCAAGTCCATGTCATGATTTTGGAATTTGATGACGTCATTATACTTTAAATTGTGATTACAAGTAAAGTCTCAAAATCGGACAAGTTTAGGTGTAATGTCTATGGGAGGTGATTTTCTTTTAAACCATGCATTGACTTGACAACGTTTAAGCACCTTTATCTCAGCTGATTTTGCTCCATTTCCTCTGAAACTTAAGTATGTTGTAGCTCAGACAATAAGCTGCAGTCATCATGCATCTTATATTTTCAAATCTCCTCATCAGGTCGACAATTTTGTAGTTAAAAACTGAAAATGAGAATGCAATCTGTACGGAACGATTCGCGATTGTTCTTTGCAACTGTATATTGGTCGAATCCACGCGGCCACTTGTGGGAAGTTGAATAGCGCCATCTCAGTCAGCACTGTCACGATAGTATTATCATACATTTAAGTTTCGCATAGGATCTTCAGGACAGCCGTGTGGCGTAATCGCTTAGCGCGCTGGGTGTTCATAACGCCATACCGAAAGGCGAGAAGTTCGACTCCCGCAGTTTTCTCTTTCTTTCTTTTTCTTTTCTTTTTCGGCAGTTCAGCTTTACTCCGATGTCATTTATCGTATTATTTTATCAAGTATACGTAACCCGTGAACACGGTTGCTCTATTTCCCTTGTTTTGTAATGGAGTTTGGAGATTGGGTTTGCTTCATTAATTTTGTCACACTTAATGTTGTAAATTGCACCTTGTTACAGTGTCCCGCTTGCCACCTTTCGTTTGCTCTTTCCTTTTCTCTTCATTGGTTCTTGTTATATTGTAACAGGATAGGTAGGAACATGTACGTTTAGATAACTGGCAGGAATGGGAGCTGAATTGATTAACTCTAGTCCAGGTGTATGGCGTCTCACTCATCTCTTTGAAATTCCAGGTTGTTATTGTTTGACCCAATAACGGAGTTGTAGACAGGTTTTATGTTGCTATAGAGGTATCTTGTGCCACATGAATGGAAGGCATCACTGTTTAGTAGCAGTAATGAACTTTTTCATGTTGTAAATGATATATAGATATGAATTTCACATCCAATCTTCGGGACAGCCGTGTGGCTTTATAGTCGCTTAGCGCGCTGCATCATGGTCATTATGCACTACCTTAGGACGAGATGTTCGGGACCCGCAGGACGCTATTATTTTTTTTTACTCTCTCTCTTTCTTTGTTTTTCTTTTGGCAGTTCAGCTTCATTCCGATGTCATTACCCCACGACACACAGTCACTCAAGTTCCCCCCTTTTTTTTGTCGGAGACTTGAGGTTGAATTTGCTTGATTTATCATACGTAATGTTGTAAATTGTCCTTGGTATACAGTGCCCCGCTTGCCACCTTTCGTTTTCTCTTTCCTTTTCTCTACGTTTGTTCCTGTTACACTGCACAAGACAGGTCGGAAAATAATTTACATAACTCAACTGGAGCAGGAATGGCAACTGAATAAATTAACTCTAGGCCAGGTGTATGGCGTCTCGCTCGTCTCTTTGAAATTCCAGGTTGTTATTGTTTGACCCAATAACGGAATTGTAGACAGGTTTTATGTTGCTATAGAGGTATCTTGTGCCACATGAGTAGAAGGCATCACTGTTTAGTAGTAGTAATGAACTTTTTCATGTCCCTCCATGTCAATTATAGTGTGTTCAAAGGGGTTGTGTGTCTATCTGCCAAAGAAAAGGAAAACCTTATTTTCGTCATGGCTATTTCTCTATACGTAACCGTAGGTGATGAGTGTTGTTGGTATCTGAGCAGTGAATAACACAGCATCAGGCTTAAATCTTCCTTAGTTATACGCGCTAAGGCTGCGTTCACATAGAAGTATACTTTTCGGGTATTCGGGCTCGTTTTTCAAGGGCACGCCAATAGCTTGAATCGAACGATAGGATTTCCTCACACCGGTTCACATAAGAGGACACTATTCGAAAGTACGAATAGCTGCGAAAAGTATAGCAAAGTGGGCCGGAATCGAGCTTGTTCGATTTTCTTGCAGCGTATACCGTCGGTATACCGTCTGTCGTTTATGACATAATGACACTTTTGGTCTGGATTTGCCCTTTAGCAAAAATAAGCATGTAGACTGACATTCTGATGCAGTTTAGAAATTGTTAATAAGATTTGCTGGGATGCAGGAGGAAGAAATCGTCACTGCATGGGATGGTGAGTTGACGGTGCGGGTGGCGGTGTATTCGGTGCCCGAATACCGAATACCAAATAGCGAATACCGAATACGAATACCGAATACTTCTATGTGAACGCAGCCTTAGCGTTCAATTTGATATATCCTTATTTATGTAGTCAATCACTGCTAATGGAGTTACAGAATTATGTTATGACACCTTTCACTGAAAGTTTGTAAAGCAAAGTTTATGGACAAGGCAAGCAATTGTATATACATGAATAATACCAATGATTTCAGAGGGAAATTATGGTATACCTAAATGTAAGGGTATCATTGCTTTGGAATTGCTGAGACAATATCTTGGCACGAGGGCTTCCACCTCTAATAACTAATCCCTTTGAAGATGTGTCGGTCACGGGTGATCGTCATGATTCATCTTTCACGTAGAAGCTTCCGTTCCACACTCTTAGTTCGAGAAGACTTACCACCATACTTCAAATTGTGATTAAAGGTAAAGACTCAAAATCAGACAAGTTGACGTGTTATGTCTATGGGAGGTATTTTTTTTTTTAACCATGCATTGACTTGACAACGTTTAAGCACCTTTATTTCAGCTGATTTTGCTCCATTTCCTCTGAAACTTAAGTATGTGGTAGCTCAGACAATAAGCTGAAGTAATCATGCATTTTATTTTTTCAAATCTCCTCATCAGATTGATAATTATGCAGCTAAAAACTGAAAATGAGAATGGAATGTGGACCAAACGATTCCTGAATCATCTTTCACATATAAGCTTACGTTCCTCTTAACAAAGTGCATATTTTCTCGGCAAGACGTACATGGCCGAGAGGATAAAGGCGACGTCACGTCACAAGAGACGTGAGGTTGCACACGTACGGGTTCGAACCCCATAAGAGCACGAAACAAAATACTTACATCTTTTGCTTTTTTTCTTTTATGGAGTATTCACCTTCGTCCATGTAGAAATCACGTTTTCATGTAAACGTACACACACACACATGCACACACACACACAATATCCCTTTGTTTTGTGTTGGAGACCACATTGCTTTGACTGGCAACTTGGACTTGAAATTACAAATGTTAAAGTGAAGATGACTCTTAAAAGACCGCATGGCCATGTTTGATTTTCTTTTACAATATAAAGACCTATTGGTAAATATTCATTCACATATCCTTTCCAATCAACTTACTTGGACACGCCGACACCACACGAAATTTTCAATTGGTTGCATGACAGAAACAATTTCATCTGAATTATGTAGGACTGTATAAAGAATTGGACTTCACGAATATTTCTCAATATTACTTCAAGTCGCTACTTAACATTATTGTCGTTGTCGATCACTGAAAATGAGAATGGAATCTGGTCGAAACGATTCCCGATTTATCTTTGCAAATGTATATTGATCGAATTCACGCGGCCACTCGTGGGAAGTTGAATAGCGTTATCAGTCACTTGACGTATATCGCCAAAAATCTGAATATCAATGTAAATTTGTGTTCTGTATAGATAGATTTAAGTTTCGCAGAAGATCTTCGGATCTTCCGCGAGGCAGAATCGCTTAGCACGCTGCGCGTTTATAATGCCCGGCCGGAAGGAGAGAAGTTAATCGAGTCCCGCAGGACTTTTTCCTTTTATTTCTTTTTCTCTTTTTTTTTTCCTGCAGTTCAGCTTCACTCTGATGTCATGAACACTGCTACTCTATTTCCCTTGTTTTGTATTGGAGTTTGGAGGTTGGGTTTGCTTCTTTAATTTTGTCACACGTAATGTTGTAAATTGCCCCTTGAAACAGTACCCCGCTCGCCACCATTCGTTTTCTCTTTCCTTTTCTCTTCATTTTGTTCTTGTTATACTGTAGCAGGATATTTAGGAACGTGTACGTTTACATAACTAACAGGAATGGGAACTAAATTAATTAACTCTAGTCCAGGTACATGGCGTCTCGCTTATCTCTTTGGAATTCCAGGTTGTTATTGTTTGACCAAATAACGGAGTTAAAGACAGGCAGGGAAGGAAGTGACATGATATTGCTTCATAATGAGGAATTTCGGGCAACACCTTTCCATGCATATGTAGTGATTATGACGGGATTCTCTGTCGTTTATTTTCGTCATGGCTGTTTCACTAGTTTAGCCATAGGTGATATATGTTGTTGGCATCTGGGAGAATAGAACAGATCAGTACCAAACTGGAATAGCCCTATAAGCAATGTGGTAAGCGTTGAATTTCTTGCATTATCTTTCTTCTTTAAAGTCAATCACTACTGATCGAAATACACAATATGATATGACACGTTCCACTGGTAGTTTAGGAAAAGGGAGTTAATGCACGATGCAATGATAAATGTGCTACCATTGATTTTAGAGACGTCATTGTGGTGTGGTACTGGTGATGGTAAGGGAACCATAGATTGCATTTAAAGTAATGAGACAATCATTGGACCTTTGCATCAAGACCGTATTCCCATCTAGAATATAATGCATGTTCGTGCGGCGTTTTTTTTAAATCCTGCCGTGGACATTTTCTTTTTCTTGTTTTTAATTTAAGAATGTTATATCTAAATTTGTTTCTTTCCCCTAACATTTTTGTTGTTGTTGAATATAAAGTTGGACGTTCCGTGACCGAGTAGAAGAGCAGCGATTTAGTTACAGTTTCAATGCATCTTGTTTACCATCTTCTCTGACATTAAATTGATGGTTTTTATATTTGACATTGTCTGTCTATTTGCCTGTTTATGCTCATAAAAAACTGCTATAACAACTAATACATTTGCTTCACTTGTCACACGCAATGCTATGGATTGCAGTTGTGCATGCAGTTGTACTTCTGCCACCTTTCGTTTTTCTCTCCCCTTTTCCCTCACTTTGGTTTTGTTATACTGCAGATGGGAATGATTACAATAACATAACCCAACTTGAAGTAGGAATGAGAACTGAATAAATTAACTCTAGGCCAGGTGTATATAGCGTCTCGCTCATCTCTTTGAAATTTCAGGTTGTCATTGTTCGACCAACGGAGTTGAAGACAGGCTTTATGTTGCTATATCCAGGTATCTCGCGCCACATGAATGGAATGCATACGCTGTTTAGTATTAGTAATGAATTTTTTCATGTCCATCCCTGCCAATAAAAGTGAAGAGTGTTTGACGGGGTTCTGTGTCATTCTGCCGAGTGTTTGACGGGGTTCTGTGTCATTCTGCCTATGAGAAAGCAAAGTTTTATTTTCGCCATGGCTGTTTCTCTATGCATGGCCGTGGGTGATGGGTGTTGTTGGCATCTGGGCAGTAAAGAACCGAGTATCATGCTATAATACCCCCCCCCCCCGTTAGGTTCTAAGCGTTCAATACGGTGATATATCTCTCTTCTTTATTATGTCAATCACTGCTGATGAAATTACAGAATTATGTTATGACACGTTTCACTCAAAGCTTAAAACACAAAGTTTATGCACGATACAAGTAATGGTGCATGAGTCGTATAGGCCATTGATTTTAGATGAGAAATTATGATATGCCTATAGTAGGGGTGTCATTGATTAGGAATTAATGACACGATTAAGCACTCCTTCCACTTCTAACTGTCCCCTTTGAATGTGTGTCGATCACGTGAGATCGTCATAAATTATCATTCATGTATAAGCTTACGTTCAAAGTGTACTCTTAGTTGGAGGAGACCTATAGTTACATGGTTAAAGGCGATGTCTCTTTCGCTGGAGCCGTACGTTTGGCCCGTTTTTCTTTTGCCCTTTTCTCTTTAAATGAGGTATCACTTTTGTCCAGGATAAATCACATTCTCATGTAAACAGACTCACTTGCTCTATATCCCTTGTTTTGTATCGGAGGCTTCACTGGTTTTACTGCTGGTAAATCTCACAGGCTTGTATATAGCTGTAAGAGCTCTCTGAACTGATCATTATGATAGCAAGATTAGAGGGAGTCATATTGGTTATGTAAATAATGGTCAAAGGTCATGTTTTAAAAGGCCACTGTTAAAGCCAGGATGGTTATAAACACTTAATTGTCATGTTTTATTTGTACGTGCCGAGGATCACTTGGACCCCGTTTACAGTGCGAGGCTCGGCCGCAGCTCGGCCGCGCCGAGCCCACCTTCATTTCGGTGTAAACGCGCAAAAGGCCAAATGCGGGGCCAAAATTGGCCTCGCATTAGGCCACGCTCTGGGGCCCGTTGCATAAAACTCCAACCGGATTTTTTCCGGTTGAAATCACAAAATTCCGGTTGGAAGCTCCCAACCCGAGTTTTTATGCGACGAATTTTACATTCTTAGGTTAGCAACCTTAAAATATTCAGGTTTGGCAAATCCTAACCTGAATTTTTTAAGGTTGCTAAAAAAGTATTAAGCAACGGGACCCATGAAGTGGTGTCGGCCGCGGCCGAGCCGCGGTTGCGCCCGGCCTTTTTCTCAGTGTAAACGCAAACTGGGCTAAATCCGCGGCCAATTTTAGTCTGGCTTCCAAACCCTATCACATAGCCTGTACTTTTTCGCTATTCAGGATATTAACCACTTCAACGTCGAAAACTAGTATAGTTTAAGGTGGTTTTGTCCTGCAAAGGATTTTCTCCTTCGGCAAATGCCTTTGCCCGAACGGCGACTTCGTCGCCACGGAATTCAGTTGGCAAAGGATCTGAAAACCAGACAATACCAAATTGCGTTTGTTTACAAGTAGAGCGCCACTACGACAAAATATTGAAAGGTTTGAATCAAAAGCGCGGCCGAGCCCGGCAGTGTAAACGGACTAAATTGCGGGGCTCGGCCTCGCAATTGAGGTTGGCCTTGGCCGCGGAAAATGTGATCTGAATAATGTAGGCCCAAAAAAGTTCAACTAAGTATCTCATTATAACTTCAAGGTGCTATATTACATTCTTTTCTTTGTCGATCACGGATGACCGACATCTGATGACCCCCAGCGTATCACCTAACTCGTCTTCAGTGTGACGAGTTTAATATCTCGTTTTTTTTTCTTCTTTCTTTCTGCCACATTTTGTGTCGTCAATATCTCAAGAATGACATTACGAAATAACATGACATTTTCAGTCAACATGTCTCATGACAAAATCTAGCCACAATAAGGTTTTCATGACAGTAACATATCTATGACGTCATCTAGGCGCCATTTTGTGATTTTCGGACCTTGTCACATGATCGATCATAACTTCATAACTAGATGTCATTTCTGTATCATTTTCGGTGGACATGAAGTTCAGGTCACGCTCTAACTTACTTTTTAACTCTAGTTACACAGGTCATCATTACGCGCGCGTGAGCGCGCGTCAAAATTTTAAAAGGCTCAAAACGACTTCCCAATGGGAAATCTCGAAGTTTCAGACAATTTTAAGCGTTTCAAACATTTTCTCGCGTGCGCGTCCGTCCGCGCAATTTCGCGCGCAGAGCCCGTGCGCAACATTAAAATGCAATTTTTTTGACTGATTTGGATTCCTGATACTTTGAGTAACAATATCCACTGATTTCCGATCGATTTCGACCTATAACAAAGGAATGCACTGGCGTCAAAGTTGAAATTCCGCATGCGCGTCTTTCTGCAAATATAGTGAAAAAACATGTCTTTGTTTATTTCGCCATAGCTCTTTAAATCGTCCGTTGACCCTATATTTCTATTGCATATTACAAAAGTATATGAATTGTAAATAACATTCCAAGTATCAATATTGCCAGGAAATGGCGATGACGTCATCATATCGTCATTTTAAATAAAAAAAGTGGAATTGATTTTTTTGAGGTACTGTTTCAGACATTCATTTGCTCGTATCTCTGTTGTTTAAGCTCAATATTATCCCAAATTCAGATATGTTGTACTTTGAACATTTGCCTCTCAAGTCCATGTGATGGTTTTGAAATATGATGACGTCATCATACTAGAAATTGTGATTAAAGGTAAAGACTCAAAATCAGACAAGTTTACGTGTTATGTCTATGGGAGGTGATTTTTTTTTAAACCTTGCATTGACTTGACAACGTTTAAGCACCTTTACCTCATCTGATTTTGCTCCATTTCCTCTGAAACATACGTATGTTGTAGCTGAGACAATAAGCTTTAGTAATCATGCATTTTATGTTTTCAAATCTCCTCATCAGGTTGATAATTTTGTAGTTTAAAACTGAAAATGAGAATGCAATCTGTACAGAACGATTCCCAATTTTTCTTTGCAACTGTATATTGATCGAATCCACGCTGCCACTTGTGAGAAGTTGAATAGCGCCATCACAAGTCAAGACATTCACAATAGTATTTAGATTTAAGTTTCGCACTCAATCTTCAGGACAGCCGTGTGGCGTAATCGCTTAGCGCGCTGGGTGTTCATAACGCCATACCGGAAGGAGAGAAGTTCGACTCCCGCAGGACTTTTCCCGTTCTTTTTTTTTTCCTTTTTTTTTTCGGCAGGTCAGCTTTACTCCGATGTCATTTATCATATTATTTTATCAAGTGTCCGTAACCCATGAACACGGCTGCTCTATTTCCCTTGTTTTGTATTGGAGTTTGGAGATGTTGTAATGTTGTAAATTGCCCCTTGTTACAGTGTCCCGCTTGCCACCTTTCGTTTGCTCTTTCCTTTTCTCTTCATTGGTTATTGTTATACTGTAACAGGATGGGTAGGAACATGTACGTTTAGATAACTGGCAGGAATGGGAGCTGAATTGATTAACTCTAGTCCAGGTGTATGGCGTCTCGCTCATCTCTTTGAAATTCCAGGTTGTTATTGTTTGACCCAATAACGGAGACGTAGACAGGTTTTATGTTGCTATAGAGGTATCTTGTGCCACATGAATGGAAGGCATCACTGTTTAGTAGTAGTAATGAACTTTTTCATGTTGTAAATGATATAAAGATATGAATTTCACATCCAATCTTCGGGACAGCCGTGTGGCTTTATAGTCGCTTAGCGCGCTGCATGGTCATTATGCACTACCTTAGGACGAGATGTTCGAGACCCGCAGGACGCTATTATTTTCTTTTCTCTCTCTTTCTTTGTTTTTCTTTTGGCAGTTCAGCTTCATTCCAATGTCATTACCCCACGACACACAGTCACTCAAGTTCCTTTTTTTTTTTGTCGGAGGCTGGAGGTTGGATTTGCTTCATTTATCATACGTAATGTTGTAAATTGCCTTTGGTATACAGTGCCCCGCTTGCCACCTTTCGTTTTCTCTTTCCTTTTCTCTACGTTTGTTCCTGTTACACTGCACAAGACAGGTCGGAAAATAATATACATAACTCAACTGGAGCAGGAATGACAACTGAATAAATTAACTCTAGGCCAGGTGTATGACGTCTAGCTCATCTCTTTGAAATTCCAGATTGTTATTGTTTGACCCAATAGCGGAAATGTAGATAGGTTTTATGTTGCTATAGAGGTATCTTCTGCCACGTGAGTAGAAGGCATCACTGTTTAGTAGTAGTAATGAACTTTTTCATGTCCCTCCATGTCAGTTATAGTGTGTTTAAAGGGGTTTTGTGTCTATCTGCAAAAGAAAAGGAAAACCTTATTTTCGTCATGGCTGTTTCTCTATACGTAGCCGTAGGTGATGAGTGTTGTTGGTATCTGAGCAGTGAATAACACAACATCAGGCTAAAATCCCCCTTAGTTATACGCACTAAGCGTTCAATTGATATTTATTATCTTTATTTATGTAGTCAATCACTGCTAATGGAGTTACAGAATTATCTTATGACACCTTTCACTGAAAGTTTGTAAAGCAAAGTTTGTGGACAAGGCAAGCAATTGTACATGAATAATACCATTGATTTCAGAGGGAAATTATGGTATACCTAAATGTAAGGGTATCATTGCTTTGGAATTGCTGAGACAATATTATCTTGGCACGAGGGCTTCCACTTCTAATAACTGATCCCTTTGAAGATGTGTCGTCACGGGTGATCGTCATGATTCATCTCTCACGTAGAAGCTTACGTTCCACACTCTTAGTTCGAGAAGACTTACCATCATACTTCAAATTGTGATTAAAGGTAAAGACTCAAAATCAGACAAGTTGACGTGTTATGTCCATGGAAGGTGATTTTTTTTTTAAACCATGCATTGACTTGACAACGTTTAAGCACCTTTATCTCAGCTGATTTTGCTCCATTTCCTCTGAAACTTAAGTATGTGGTAGCTCAGACAATAAGCTGCAGTAATCATGCATTTTATTTTTTCAAATCTCCTCATCAGGTTGATAATTTTGCAGCTCAAAACTGAAAATGAGAATGGAATGTGGACCAAACTATTCCTGAATCATCTTTCACATATAAGCTTACGTTCCTCATATTTTCTCGTCAAGACGTACATGGCCGACTCGGAGAGGATAAAGGCGACGTCACAAGAGACGTGAGGTTGCACACGTACGGGTTCGAACGCCATAAGAACACGAAACAAAATACTTACATCTTTTGCTTTTTTTCTTTTATGGAGTATTCACCTTCGTCCATGTAGAAATCACGTTTTCATGTAAACGTACACACACACAGGCACACACACACACACACACACACAATATCCCTACTGAATATCAATGTAAATTTGTGTTGTGTATAGCATACATAGATAGATTTAAGTTTCGCACAGGATCTTCGGATCTTCCATGTGCCAGAATCGCTTAGCACGCTGCGTGTTTATAATGCCCGACCGGAAGGAGAGAAGTTAATCGAGTCCCGCAGGACTTTTTCCTTTTATTTCTTTTTTCTTTTTTCAGCAGTTCAGCTTCACTCTGATGTCATGAACAAAGCTACTCTATTTCCCTTGTTTTGTATTGGAGTTTGGAGGTTGGGTTTGCTTCATTAATTTTGTCACACGTAATGTTGTAAATTGCCTCTTGAAACAGTATCCCGCTTGCCACCATTCGTTTTCTCTTTCCTTTTCTCTTCATTTGTTCTTGTTGTACTGTAGCAGGATATTTAGGAACGTGTACGTTTACATAACTAACAGGAATGGGAACTGAATTAATTAACTCTAGTCCAGGTGCATGGCGTCTCGCTTATCTCTTTGAAATTTCAGGTTGTTATTGTTTGACCAAATAACGGAGTTATAGACAGGCAGGGAAGGAAGTGACTTGATATTGCTTCATAATGAGGAATTTTGGGCAACACCTTTCCAAGCGTAGTGATTATGACGGGTTTCTCTGTCGTTTATTTTCGTCATGGCTGTTTCACTAGTTTAGCCATAGGTGATATATGTTGCTGGCATCTGGGAGAATAGAACAGATCAGTACCAAACTGGAATAGCCCTATAAGTAATGTGGTAAGCGTTCAATTTTTTGCATTATCTTTCTTCTTTAAAGTCAATCACTACTGATCGAAATACACAATATAATATGACAAGTTCCACTGGTAGTTTAGGAAAAGGGAGTTAATGCACGATGCAATGATAAATGTGCTACCATTGATTTTAGAGACGTCGTTGTGGTGTGGTACTGGTGATGGTAAGGGAACCATAGATTGCTTTTAAAGTAATGAGACAATCATTGGACCTTTGCATCAGGACCGTATTCCAATCTAGAATATAATGCATGTTCGTGCGGAGGTTTTTTTTTAAATCCTGCCGTGGACATTTTCTTTTTCTTGTTTTTAATTTAAGAATGTTATATCTAAATTTGTTTCTTTCCCCTGACATTTTTTTTTTTGTTGGATATAAAGTTGGACGTTCCGTGACCGAGTAAAAGAGCAGCGATTTAGTTACAGTTTCAATGCATCTTGTTTTACATTAAATTGATTGTTTTTAAATTTGACATTGTCTGTCTATTTGCCTGTTTATGCTCATAAAACACTGCTATAACAACTAATAAATTTGCTTCACTTGTCACACGCAATAATGTGGATTGCAGTTGTGCATGCATTTTTTCTTTTGCCACCTCTCGTTTTTCTCTCCCCTTTTCCCTCACTTTGGTTTTGTTATACTGCAGATGGGAATTATTAAAATGACATAATCCAACTTGAAGTAGGAATGAGAACTGAATAAATTAACTCTAGGCCAGGTGTATATAGCGTCTCGCTCATCTCTTTGAAATTTCAGGTTGTCATTGTTCGATCAACGGAGTTGAAGACAGGCTTTATGTTGCTATAGAGGTATCTCGTGCCACATGAATGGAATGCATACGCTGTTTAGTATTAGTAATGAACTTTTTCATGTCCATCCCTGCCAATAAAAGTGTGTTTGATGGGGTTCTGTGTCATTGTGCCTATGAGAAAGCAAAGTTTTATTTTCGCCATGGCTGTTTCTCTATGCGTAGCCGTGGGTGATGGGTGTTGTTGGCATCTGGGCAGTAAAGAACCGAGTATCATGCTTTTATACCCCCTCCCCCGGTTAGGTTCTAAGCGTTCAATGCGGTGATATATTTTTCTTCTTTATTATGTCAATCACTGCTGATGGAATTACAGAATTATGTTATGACACGTTTCACTCAAAGCTTAAAAAACAAAGTATATGCACGATACAAGTAATGGTGCATGAGTCCTATAGGCCATTGATTTTAGATGAGAAATGATGATATGCCTATAGTAGGGGTGTCATTGATTAGGAATTAATGAAACGATTAAGCACTCCTTCCACTTCTAACTGTCCCCTTTGAATGTGTGTCGATCACGTGAGATCGTCATAAATTATCATTCACGTATAAGCTTACGTTCGAAGTGTACTCTTAGTTGGAGGAGACCTATAGTTACATGGTTAAAGGCGATGTCTCTTTCGCTGGAGCCGTACGTTTGGCCCGTTTTTCTTTTGCCCTTTTCTCTTTAATTGAGGTATCACTTTCGTCCAGGTATAAATCACATTCTCATGTAAACAGACTCACTTGCTCTATATCCCTTGTTTTGTATCGGAGGCTTCATTGGTTTTACTGCTTGTAAATCTCACAGGCTTGTATATAGCTGTAAGAGCTCTCTGAACTGATCACTATGATAGCAAGATTAGAGGGAGTCATATTGGTTATGTAAATAATGGTCAAAGGTCATGTTTTAAAAGGCCACTGTTAAAGCCAGGATGGTTATAAACACTTAATTGTCATGTTTTATTTGTACGTGCCGAGGATCACTTGGACCCCGTTTACAGTGCGAGGTTCGGCCGCGGCTCGGCCGCGCCGAGCCCGCCTTCATTTCGGTGTAAACGCGCAAAAGGCCAAATGCGGGGCCAAAATGGCCTCGCATTAGGCCACGCTCTGGACGTTGTCTCGGCCGCGGCCGAGCCGCGGTCGCGCCCGGCCTTTTTCTCAGTGTAAACGCAAACTGGGCTAAATGCGCGGCCAATTTTAGTGTGGCTTCCATACCCTCGCCTGTACTATTTCGCTATTCAGGATATTAACCACTTCAACGTCGAAAACTAGTATAGTTTAAGGTGGTTTTGTCCTGCAAAGGATTTTCTCCTTCGGCAAAGGCCTTTGCCCGAACGGCGACTTCGTCGCCACGGAATAAGCCAGTTCGGTGTTCCAGTTTGAGCATGAGCAGAAAAAGGTCATTTGTACCGAGAGACAGGTTGGTTTTTAATTTCACTTAGATAAGCATCTGTAATGCTATGATTATTCATGGTCCTTATAAATGGTGCCTGCCAGTACATCCACCTGGCAGCAAGCCTGGTATTTGGCAATGTTAACAGAAAAAGTTTGTTAATGTATTCAAAACAGCACAATGAAATAGATGCTTCCCAAAGTGTTGATTTACGAACCATTCTGGTCACTTCATCTACACAGGTTCATTCTTTGTTAGAATACGAGTTCCATAAATTGCTATGTTGGGCAAGCTGCTACATTATGTCGCTTTGAATTGAGTGAAGTGCCTAACCAACTGAGAAAAATGAAAGGTCATTTGTACCCATGTGCACATGAGCTATCTCCGAACTGGCTTATTCAGTTGCCAAAGGATCTGAAAACCAGACAATACCAAATTGCGTTTGTTTACAAGTAGAGCGCCACTACGACAAAATATTGAAAGGTTTGAATCAAAAGCGCGGCCCAGCCCCGCACCGTAAACAGGGTCTAAGTTTATGCACTGTACGTACTCAAAAAGTCCGTAAATCGACTTAGTCATACACGCACAGAATTTCCACATAGTTTGTGTGACAGAAAAACAAATGTGATCTGAATAATGTAGGCCCCCAAAAAAGTTCAACTTTAAGTATCTCATTGTAACTTCAAGGTGCTATATTACATTCTTTTCTTTGTCGATCACGGATGACGGACATCTGATGACCCCAAGCGTATCACCTAACTCGTCTTCAGTGTGACGAGTTTCATATCTCGTTCTTCTTTCTTTCTGGCACATTTTGTGTCGTGAATATCTCAACATTGACATGACGGAATAACATGACATTTTCAGTCAACATGTCTCATGACAATATCTAGCCACAATAAGGTTTTCATGACAGTAACATCTCTTTGACGTCATCTAGGCGCCATTTTCTGATTTTCGGACATGTTACATGATCGATCATAACTTCATAACTAAAGGACATTTCTGTATCATTTTCGGTGGACATAAAGTTCAGGTCATGCTCTATCTTACTTTGTAATGCTAATTACCAAGGACATCTTTACGCGCGCGTAAGCGCGCGTCAAACTTTTAAAAGGCTCAAAACAACTTCCCAATGGGAAATCTCGAAGTTTCAGACAATTTTAAGCGTTCCGCGCGTTCGCGTCCGTCCGCATATTTTCGCGCGCAGTGCGCGTAAGCAGCATGAAAATGCACATATTTTGACAGATTTGGATTCCAGATACATTAAGTAACAATATCCATTGATTTTCGATCAATTCCGACCTATAACAAAGGAATGCACTGGCGTCAAAGTTGAAATTTCGTGTGCGCGTCTATGTGGAAATATAGCGAAAAACATGTCTTTGTTTATTCCGCCATAGCTCTTTAAAACGTCGGGTGACCCTATGTTTTTATTGCATATTACAAAAGCATATGAATTCAAAATAACGTTTCAAGTATCAATATTTCCCTAAATACATTATGACGTCATCATATCATTATCTGAAATCAAAAAAGTGGAATTAATTTTTTTGAGGTACTGTTTCTGACATTCATTAACTCGTATCTCTGTTGTTTAAGCTCAATATTATCCCAAATTCAGATATGTTGTACTTTGGACATTTGCCTTTCAAGTCCAAGTCATGGTTTTGAAATTTGATGACGGCATCATACCTTAAATTGTGATTAAAGGTAAAGATGCAAAATCGCACAAGTTTACGTGTATTGTCTATGGGAGGTGATTTTTTTTTAAAGCATGCATTGACTTAACAACGTTTAAGCACCTTTATCTCAGCTGATTTTGCTTCATTTCCTCTGAAACTTTAATATGTTGTAGCTGAGACAATAAGCTGCAGTAATCATGCATTTTATTCTTTGAAATCTTCTCATCACATTGACAATTTTGCAGTTTAAAACTGAAAATGAATATGGAATGTGGACAAAACGATTCCTCATGTATCTTTCACATAGATAAGTTTACGTTCCCCATATTTTCTCGTCGAGACGTATGGCCGAGTGGTTAAAGGCGCCGTCTCAGAGACGTGAGGTTGCGGGTTCGAACCCCACAAGATCACGACACATTTTTTTTTTTATTTTACTTTTTTTTCTTCAATGTTGTATTAGATATTCGTCCATGTAGAAATCACGTTCGTATATAAACGCACCTATACACACACACAGACACACACACACGCCATATCCCTCTTTTTTGTGTGTTGGAGACCACATTGCTTCGACTGCAGCAACATTTTGCAGGTTGACTTTGTCAAACCGATCATAGTATGTAATGACGACGACTGAGGTGTTGTACTTTGAACAATTGTTTTTCAAGACGATGTCATTGTTTTGTAATTTGATGACGTCATTACACTGAAAATTGTGATTAAAGGCAAGGTCTAAAAACCAGCCGATTATAGGTTTTATGTCTGCGGGACGTATTTTTCCCAAGTTGCCAGAAATGGCATAGCGACCTTTGTCGTTACAAGGCCGCTTCTCCGTCTAGCAATGCAATAGATGTTCACACGGCCACGTTAGTTGAGTGGGCATTGAATTTCCCCCTGTTATATCTATACATTGTTTGTTTTTTTTTGTCTTACCATTTCCGTGGATGACCCGTGGCCGAGTGGTTACAGAAACGGTTTCGCATGCACGCTCAATATAACTTCAAGGTGCCTATATCACATTCTTTTCTTTGTCGATCACAGATGACCGTGATCTGATGACCACAAGCGTATCACCTAACTCGTCCTCAATGTGACGAGTTTTCATGTCTCGTTAGGTGATACGCTATCAGCGTATCACCTATTGTGATTGTCAAAATCTCTCTTTATTAGGTGATACGCTATCAGCGTATCATCTATTGTGATTGTCAAAATTTCTTTTTTTTAATTCTTCTTTCTTTCTGCCACATTTTGTGTCGTCAATATCTCAAGAATGACATTACGAAATAACATGACATTTTCAGTCAACATGTCTCATGACAAAATCTAGCCACAATAAGGTTTTCATGACAGTAACATATCTATGACGTCATCTAGGCGCCATTTTGTGATTTTCGGACTTTGTCACATGATCGATCATAACTTCATAACTAGATGTCATTTCTGTATCATTTTCGGTGGACATGAAGTTCAGGTCACGCTCTATCTTACTTTTTAACGCTAGTTACACAGGTCATCATTACGCGCGCGTAAGCGCGCGTCAAAATTTTAAAAGGCTCAAAGCGACTTCCCAATGGGAAATCTCGAAGTTTCAGACAATTTTAAGCGTTTCAAACATTTTCTCGCGTGCTCGTCCGTCCGCGCAATTTCGCGCGCAGAGCCCGTAAGCAACATGAAAATGCAATTTTTTTGACTGATTTGGATTCCTTATACTTTGAGTAACAATATCCATTGATTTCCGATCGATTTCGACCTATAACAAAGGAATGCACTGGCGTCAAAGTTGAAATTCCGCGTGCGCGTCTTTCTGCAAATATAGTGAAAAAACATGTCTTTGTTTATTTCGCCATAGCTCTTTAAATCGTCCGTTGACCCTATATTTCTATTGCATATTACAAAAGTATATGAATTGGAAATAACATTCCAAGTATCAATATTGCCAGGAAAGCGCGATGACGTCATCATATCGTCATTTTAAATAAAAAAGTGGAATTATTTTTTTGAGGTACTGTTTCAGACATTCATTTGCTCGTATCTCTGTTGTTTAAGCTCAATATTATCCCAAATTTAGATATGTTGTACTTTGAACATTTGCCTCTCAAGTCCATGTGATGGTTTTGAAATACGATGACGTCATCATACTAGAAATTGTGATTAAAGGTAAAGACTCAAATTCAGACAAGTTTACGTGTTATGTCTATGGGAGGTGATTTTTTTTTAAACCATGCATTGACTTGACAACGTTTAAGCACCTTTACCTCATCTGATTTTGCTCCATTTCCTCTGAAACATACGTATGTTGTAGCTGAGACAATAAGCTTTAGTAATCGTGCATTTTATGTTTTAAAATCTCCTCATTAGGTTGATGATTTTGTTGTTTAAAACTGAAAATGAGAATGCAATCTGTACAGAACGATTCCCAATTTTTCTTTGCAACTGTATATTGATCGAATCCACGCTGCCACTTGTGAGAAGTTGAATAGCGCCATCACAAGTCAACTAGTCACGATAGTATTATTATATATTTAAGTTTCGCACTCAATCTTCAGGACAGCCGTGTGGCGTAATCGCTTAGCGCTGGGTGTTCATAACGCCATACCGGAAGGAGAGAAGTTCGACTCCCGCAGGACTTTTCCCGTTCTTTTTTTTTCCTTGTTTTTTTCGGCAGGTCAGCTTTACTCCGATGTCATTTATCATATTATTTTATCAAGTTCACCTCCTTAAGCAGTATTCCCCAGGATAACATTCTGATTTCTTTATTGTATTATAATCAAATGTATATAAATATGTACGTGATACATAATGCATGGATGTGTGCATACATATATCGATTTATTTATCTATCCATATTATGAATATCAGTATGTATATGTATGTATAGGATACATCATGTATGAGCATGCATGTGTACGATGTGCCTTACCATTAATGCGTACATAAAACAAGCACGATATATGTTATTCAATGTCAGATAACAATACGTATAAGATATCTTTTATTCACATACTATTATTTTCATAGTGCATATTCGGTCATTACTCCGGCAAAGGCAACTGAACGTGTTAACTTTAATATCATTATCATATTGTACTTATCATCATTACTATTATTGTAAAGTAGTTGGAGTGGTACCCATACACTCTGTAACTTTCCCTATTCCCCCTACCCTTCCCTATTTCTCTCTTTCTCTATTCCCTATTCTATTCAGAGTAGGTAAGCATATAGTCTCCATACCGTCAAGCCTCGGCTTATTTTGGAGACCCTTCTGTTTAAGTTCCATGAGCTTGTATGTTTGTATTTGTCTTGTATAATTGTACTAAAAACTATGTGTCGATATACTGTTTGTCATAAATGACATGTACATGATCCTATCTGATGTAACGGAATTAAGCAGAAATAAATCAAATCAAATCAAATCAAATCAAAAATCAAATCAAGTGTCCGTAACCCATGAACACGGCTGCTCTATTTCCCTTGTTTTGTATTGGAGTTTGGAGATTGGGTTTGCTTCATTAATTTTGTCACACTTAATGTTGTAAATTGCCCCTTGTTACAGTGTCCCGCTTGCCACCTTTCGTTTGCTCTTTCCTTTTCTCTTCATTGGTTATTGTTATACTGTAACAGGATGGGTAGGAACATGTACGTTTAGATAACTGGCAGGAATGGGAGCTGAATTGATTAACTCTAGTCCAGGTGTATGGCGTCTCGCTCATCTCTTTGAAATTCCAGGTTGTTATTGTTTGACCCAATAACGGAGACGTAGACAGGTTTTATGTTGCTATAGAGGTATCTTGTGCCACATGAATGGAAGGCATCACTGTTTAGTAGTAGTAATGAACTTTTTCATGTTGTAAATGATATAAAGATATGAATTTCACATCCAATCTTCGGGACAGCCGTGTGGCTTTATAGTCGCTTAGCGCGCTGCATGGTCATTATGCACTACCTTAGGACGAGATGTTCGAGACCCGCAGGACGCTATTATTTTCTTTTCTCTCTCTTTCTTTGTTTTTCTTTTGGCAGTTCAGCTTCATTCCAATGTCATTACCCCACGACACACAGTCACTCAAGTTCCCTTTTTTTTTTGTCGGAGGCTGGAGGTTGGATTTGCTTCATTTATCATACGTAATGTTGTAAATTGCCTTTGGTATACAGTGCCCCGCTTGCCACCTTTCGTTTTCTCTTTCCTTTTCTCTACGTTTGTTCCTGTTACACTGCACAAGACAGGTCGGGAAATAATTTACATAACTCAACTGGAGCAGGAATGGCAACTGAATAAATTAACTCTAGGCCAGGTGTATGGCGTCTAGCTCATCTCTTTGAAATTCCAGATTGTTATTGTTTGACCCAATAGCGAAATTGTAGACAGGTTTTATGTTGCTATAGAGGTATCTTGTGCCACATGAGTAGAAGGCATCACTGTTTAGTAGTAGTAATGAACTTTTTCATGTCCCTCCATGTCAGTTATAGGGGTTATAGGGGTTGTGTGTCTATCTGCCAAAGAAAAGGAAAACTTATTTTCGTCATGGCTGTTTCTTTATACGTAGCCGTAGGTGATGAGTGTTGTTGGTATCTGAGCAGTGAATAACACAACATCAGGCTGAAATCCCCCTTATATACTTGCTAAGCGTTCAATTGATATTTATCATCTTGATTTATGTAGTCAATCACTGCTAATGGACGGTTACAGAATTATGTTATGACACCTTTCACTGAAAGTTTGTAAAGCAAAGTTTGTGGACAAGGCAAGCAATTGTTCATGAATAATACCATTGATTTCAGAGGGAAATTATGGTATACCTAAATTAATGTAAGGGTATCATTGCTTTGGAATTGCTGAGACAATATTATCTTGGCACGAGGGCTTCCACTTCTAATAACTGATCCCTTTGAAGATGTGTCAGTCACGGGTGATCGTCATGATTCACCTTTCACGTAGAAGGTATACGTTCCACACTCTTAGTTCGAGAAGACTTACCATCATACTTCAAATTGTGATTAAAGGTAAAGACTCAAAATCAGACAAGTTGACGTGTTATGTCTATGGAAGGTGATTTTTTTTTTTTTAACCATGCATTGACTTGACAACGTTTAAGCACCTTTAATTCAGCTGATTTTGCTCCATTTCCTCTGAAACGTAAGTATGTGGTAGCTCAGACAATAAGCTGCAGTAATCATGCATTTTATTTTTTCAAATCTCATCAGGTTGATAATTTTGCAGCTAAAAACTGAAAATGAGAATGGAATGTGGACAAAACGATTCCTGAATCATCTTTCACATATAAGCTTACGTTCCTCATATTTCTCGTCAAGACGTACATGGCCGAGAGGATAAAGGCGACGTCACAAGAGACGTGAGGTTGCACACGTACGGGTTCGAACCCCATAAGAGCACGAAACAAAATACTTATATCTTTTACTTTTTTCCTTTTATGGAGTATTCACCTTCGTCCATGTAGAAATCACGTTTTCATGTAAACGTACACACACACACACAAACACACACACACACACCCACACAATATCCCTTTGTTTTGTGTTTGAGACCACATAGCTTTGACAGGCAACTTGGACTTGAAATTACAAATGTTAAAGTGAAGATGACTCTTAAAAGACCGCATGGCCATGTTTGATTTTTTGTTGTTGTTTTTTTGCAATATAAAGACCTATTGGTAAATATTCATTCACATATCCTTTCCAATCAACTTGCTTGGACACGCCGACACCAAACGAAATTTTCAATTAGTTGCATGACAGAAACAATTTCATCTGAATTATGTAGGACTGTATAAAGAATTGGACTTCACGAACATTTCTCAATATTACTTCAAGTCGCTACTTAACATTATTTTCGTTGTCGATCACTGAAAATGAGAATGGAATCTGGTTGAAACGATTCCCGATTTATCTTTGTAACTGTATATTGATCGAATCCACGCGGCCACTCGTGGGAAGTTGAATAGCGCTATCAGTCACTTGACGTATATAGCCAAAAAACTGAATATCAATGTATAGCATACATAGATATATTTAAGTTTCGCACAAGATCTTCGGATCTTCCGTGTGGCAGATTTGCTTAGCACGCTGCGTGTTTATAATGCCCGACCGGAAGGAGAGAAGTTAATCGAGTCCCGCAGGACTTTTTCCTTTTATTTGTTTTCTTTTTTTTTTCCTGCAGTTCAGCTTCACTCTGATGTCATGAACACAGCTACTCTATTTCCCTTGTTTTGTATTGGAGTTTGGAGGTTGGGTTTGCTTCATTAATTTTGTCACACGTAATGTTGTAAATTGCCCCTTGAATTAAAACAGTACCCCGCTCGCCACCATTCGTTTTCTCTTTCCTTTTCTCTTCATTTGTTCTTGTTATATGTAGCAGGATATTTAGGAACGTGTACGTTTACATAATTAACAGGAATGGGAACTGAATTAATTAACTCTAGTCCAGGTGCATGGCGTCTCGCTTATCTCTTTGGAATTCCAGGTTGTTATTGTTTGACCAAATGACGGAGTTAAAGACAGGCAGGGAAGGAAGTGACGTGATATTGCTTCATAATGAGGAATTTCGGGCAACACCTTTCCAAGTGTAGTGATTATGACGGGGTTCTCTGTCGTTTATTTTCGTCATGGTTGTTTCACTAGTTCAGCCATAGGTGACATATGTTGTTGGCATCTGGGAGAATAGAACAGATCTGTACCAAACTGGAATAGCCCTATAAGCAATGTGGTAAGCGTTCAATTTTTTGCATTATCTTTCTTCTTTAAAGTCAGTCACTACTGATCGAAATACACAATATAATATGACACGTTCTACTGGTAGTTTAGGAAAAGGGAGTTAATGCACGATGCAATGATAAATGTGCTACCATTGATTTTAGAGACGTCATTGTGGTGTGGTACTGGTGATGGTAAGGGAACCATAGATTGCTTTTAAAGTAATGAGACAATCATTGGACCTTTGCATCAAGACCGTATTCCCATCTAGAATATAATGCATGTTCGTGCGGCGTTTTTTTTTTTTTAAATCCTGACGTGGGCATTTTCTTTTTCTTGCTTTTAATTCAAGAATGTTATATCTAAATTTGTTTCTTTCCCCTAACATTTTTTTTTTTGTTGAATATAAAGTTGGACGTTCCGTGACCGATTAAATTGATGGTTTTTATATTTGACATGGTCTGTCTATTTGCCAGTTTATGCTTATAAAACACTGCTATAACAACTAATACATTTGCTTCACTTGTCACACGCAATTATATGGATTGCAGTTGTGCTTGCAGTTTTCCTTTTGCCACCTCTCGTTTTTCTCTCCCCCTTTCCTTCACTTTGGTTTTGTTATACTGCAGATGGAAATGAGTACAATAACATAACCCAACTTGAGGTAGGAATGAGAACTGAATAAATTAACTCTAGGCCAGGTGTATATAGCGTCTCGCTCATATCTTTGAAATTTCAGGTTTTCATTGTTCGACCAACGGAGTTGAAGACAGGCTTTATGTTGCTATAGAGGTATCTCGCGCCACACGAATGGAATGCATACGCTGTTTAGTATTAGTAATGAACTTTTTCATGTCCATCCCTGCCAATAAAAGTGTGTTTGACGAGGTTCTGTGTCATTCTGCCTACGAGAAAACAAAGTTTTATTTTCGCCATGGCTGTTTCGCTATGCGTAGCCGTGGGTGATGGATGTTGTTGGCATGTGGGCAGTAAAGAACCGAGTATCATGCTATAATACCCCCCCCCCCGTTAGGTTCTAAGCGTTCAATACGGTGATATATCTTTCTTCTTTATTATATCAATCACTGCCGATGGAATTACAGAATTATGTTATTACACGTTTCACTCAAAGCTTAAAAAACAAAGTTTATGCACGATACAAGTAATGGTGCATGAGTCCTATAGACCATTGATTTAAGGTGAGAAATTATGATATGCCTCTAGTAGGGGTGTCATTGATTAGGAATTAATGAAACGATTAAGCACTCCTTCCATTTCTAACTGTCCCCTTTGAATGTGTGTCGATCACGTGAGATCGTCATAAATTATCATCCACGTATAAGCTTACGTTCAAAGTGTACTCTTAGTTAGAGGAGACCTATAGTTACATGGTTAAAGGCGATGTCTCTTTCGCTGGAGCCGTACGTTTGGCCCATTTTTCTTTTGCCCTTTTCTCTTTAATTGAGGTATCACTTTCGTCCAGGATAAATCACATTCTCATGTAAACAGACTCACTTGCTCTATATCCCTTGTTTTGTATCGGAGGCTTCATTGGTTTTAATGCTGGTAAATCTCACAGGCTTGTATATAGCTGAAAGAGATCTCTGAACTGATCATTGTAATAGCAAGATTAGAGGGAGTCATATTGGTTATGTAAATAATGGTCAAAGGTCATGTTTCAAAAGGCCACTGTTAATGCCAGGATGGTTATAAACACTTAATTGTCATGTTTTATTTGTACGTGCCGAGGATCACTTGGACCCCGTTTACAGTGCGAGGCTCGGCCGCGGCTCGGCCGCGCCGAGCCCACCTTCATTTCGGTGTAAACGCGCAAAAGGCCAAATGCGGGGCCAAAATTGGCCTCGCATTAGGCCACGCTCTGGAGGTGGTCTCGGCCGCGGTCGAGCCGCGGTCGCGCCCGGCCTTTTTCGCAGTGTAAGCGCAAACTGGGCTAAATGCGCGGCCAATTTTAGTCTGGCTTCCAAACCCTCGCCTGTACTATTTCGCTATTCAGGATATTAACCACTTCAACGTCGAAAACTAGGATAGTTTAAGGTGGTTTTGTCCTCCAAAGGTTTTTCTCCTTCGGCAAAGGCCTTTGCCCGAACGGCGCCTTCGTCGCCACGGAATTCAGTTGGCAAAGGATCTGAAAACCAGACAATACCAAATTGCGTTGGTTTAAAAGTAGATCGCCACTACGACAAAATATTGAAAGGTTTGAATCAAAAGTGCGGCCGAGCCCGGCAGTGTAAACGGACTAAATTGCGGGGCTCGGCCTCGCAATTGAGGTTGGCCTTGGCCGCGGCTCGGCCGCGGCTCGGCCCAGCCCCGCACCTCAAACGGGGTCTAAGTTTATGCACTGTACGTACTCAAAAAGTCCGTAAATCGACTTAGTCGCACACGCACAGAATTTCCACTTAGTTTGTGTGACAGAAAAACAAATATGATCTGAATAATGTAGGCCCAAAAAAGTTCAACGAAGTATCTCATTATAACTTCAATGTGCTATATTACATTCTTTTCTTTGTCGATCACGGATGACCGACATCTGATGACCCCAAGCGTATCACCTAACTCGTCTTCAGTGTGACGAGTTTCATATCTCGTTTTTTTTTATTCTTCTTTCTTTCTGGACAATTTTGTGTCGTCAATATCTCAAGAATGACATTACGAAATAACATGACATTTTCAGTCAACATGTCTCATGACAAAATCTAGCCACAATAAGGTTTTCATGACAGTAACATATCTATGACGTCATCTAGGCGCCATTTTGTGATTTTCGGACCTTGTCACATGATCGATCATAACTTCATAACTAGATGTCATTTCTGTATCATTTTCGGTGGACATGAAGTTCAGGTCACGCTCTATCTTACTTTTTAACGCTAGTTACACAGGTCATCATTACGCGCGCGTAAGCGCGCGTCAAAATTTTAAAAGGCTCAAAACGACTTCCCAATGGGAAATCTCGAAGTTTCAGACAATTTTAAGCGTTTCAAACATTTTCTCGCGTGCGCGTCCGTCCGCGCAATTTCGCGCGCAGAGCCCGTAAGGAACATGAAAATGCAATTTTTTTGACTGATTTGGATTCCTGATACTTTGAGTAATAATATCCACTGATTTCCGATCGATTTCGACCTATAACAAAGGAATGCACTGGCGTCAAAGTTGAAATTCCGCGTGCGCGTCTTTCTGCAAATATAGTGAAAAAACATGTCTTTGTTTATTTCGCCATAGCTCTTTAAATCGTCCGTTGACCCTATATTTCTATTGCATATTACAAAAGTATATGAATTGTAAGTAACATTCCAAGTATCAGTATTGCCAGGAATACGCGATGACGTCATCATATCGTCATTTTAAATCAAAAAAGTGGAATTGATTTTTTTGAGGTACTGTTTCTGACATTCATTTGCTCGTATCTCTGTTGTTTAAGCTCAATATTACCCCAAATTCAGATATGTTGCACTTTGAACATTTGCCTTTCAAGGCCATGTGATGGTTTTGAAATATGATGACGTCATCATACTAGAAATTGTGATTAAAGGTAAAGACTCAAAATCAGACAAGTTTACGTGTTATGTCTATGGGAGGTGATTTTTTTTTTAAACCATGCATTGACTTGACAACGTTTAAGCACCTTTACCTCATCTGATTTTACTCCATTTCCTCTGAAACATAAATATGTTGTAGCTGAGACAACAAGCTTTAGTAATCATGCATTTTATGTTTTCAAATCTCCTCATCAGGTTGACAATTTTGCAATTTAAAACTGAAAATGAGAATGCAATCTGTACGGAACGATTCCCAATTTTTCTTTGCAACTGTATATTGATCGAATCCACGCTGCCACTTGTGGGAAGTTGAATAGCGCCATCACAAGTCAACACTGTCACGATAGTATTTAGATTTAAGTTTCGCACTCGATCTTCAGGACAGCCATGTGGCATAATCGGTTAGCGCGCTGGTTGTTCATAACGCCATACCGGAAGGCGAGAGGTTCGACTCCCGCAGGACTTTTATCCGTTCTTTCTTTTTTTTCTCTTTTTTTTTCGGCAGTTCAGCTTTACTCCGATGTCATTTATCGTATTACTTTATCAAGTGTACGTAACCCGTGAACACGGCTGCTCTATTTCCCTTGTTTTGTATTGGAGTTTGGAGATTGGGTTTGCTTCATTAATTTTGTCACACTTTATGTTGTAAATTGCCCCTTGTTACAGTGTCCCGCTTGCCACCTTTCGTTTGCTCTTTCCTTTTCTCTTCATTGGTTATTGTTATACTGTAACAGGATAGGTAGGAACATGTATGTTTAAATAACTTGCAGGAATGGGAGCTGAATTGATTAACTCTAGTCCAGGTGTATGGCGTCTCGCTCATCTCTTTGAAATTCCAGGTTGTTATTGTTTGACCCAATAACGAAGTTGTAGACAGGTTATATGTTGTTATAGAGGTATCTTGTGCCACATGAATGGAAAGCATCACTGTTTAGTAGTAGTAATGAACTTTTTCATGTTGTATATGGTATAAATATTTAAGATAAATATATATATATATATATATATATATATATATATATATATAAATAAAAAAAAATTAAAGATAAATTTCACATCCAATCTTCGGTACAGCCGTGTGGCTTTATAGTCACTTAGCGCGCTGCATGGTCATTATGCACTACCTTAGGACGAGATGTTCGAGACCCGCAGGACGCTATCATTTTTTTCTCTCTCTTTCTTTGTGTTTCTTTTGGCAGTTCAGCTTTATTCCGATCGATGTCATTTATCGTATTATCTTATCAATTATACTACCCCACGACACACAGTCGCTCAAGTTCCTCTTTTTTTTTTTGTCGGAGGCTCTAGGTTGGATTTGCTTCATTTATCATACGTATTGTTTAAATTGCCCTTGGTACAGTGCCCCGCTTGCCACCTTTCCTTTTCCCTTTCCTTTTCTCTACGTTTGTTCCTGTTATATTGTCACAAGACAGGTCGGAAAATAATTTGCATAACTCAACTGGAGCAGGAATGGCAACTGAATGAATTAACTCTAGGCCAGGTGTATGGCGTCTCGCTCATCTCTTTGAAATTCCAGGATGTTATTGTTTGACGCAATAACGGAGTTGTAGACAGGTTTTATGTTGCTATAGAGGTATCTTGTGCCACATGAGTAGAAGGCATCACTGTTCAGTAGTAGTAATGAACTTTTTCATGTCCCTCCATGTCAATTATAGTGTGGTTTAAAGGGGTTGTGTGTCTATCTGCCAAAGAAAAGGAATAACTTATTTTCGTCATGGCTGTTTCTCTATACGTAGCCGTAGGTAATGAGTGTTGTTGGTATCTGAGCAGTGAAGAACAGAGCATCAGGCTAAAATCCCCCTTAGTTATACGCGCTAAGCGTTCAATTTGATATATCTTTCTTTATGAAGTCAATCCCTGCTAATGGAGTTACAGAATTATGTTATGACACGTTTCACTGAAAGTTTGTAAAGCAAAGTTTATGGACAAGGCAAGCAATTGTACATGAATATACCTACCATTGATTTCAGAGGGAAATTATGGTATGCATAAATGTAAGGGTATCATTGCTTTGGAATTGCTGAGACAATATGCTTGGCACGAGGGCTTCCACTTCTAATAACTGATCCCTTTGAAGATGTGTCGGTCACGGGTGATCGTCATGATTCATCTTTCACGTAGAAGCTTGCGTTCCACACTCTTGGTTCAAGAAGACTTACCATCATACTTCAAATTGTTATTAAAGGTAAAGACTCAAAATCAGACAAGTTTACGTGTTATCTCTATGGGAGGTGATTTTTTTTTTTATGTGCATTAACTTGACAACGTTTAAGCACCTTTATCTCAGATGATTTTGCTCCATTTCCTCTGTAACTTAAGTGTGTGGTAACTGAGACAATAAGCTGCAGTAATCATGCATGTTATTCTTTGAAATCTCCTTATTAGTTTGACAATTTTGCAGTTTAAAACTGAAAATGAGAATGGAATGTGGACAAAACGATTCCTGATTCATCTTTCACATACATAAGTTTACGTTCCTCTTTTTTTTCTCGTCGAGACGTATGGCCGAGTGGTTAAAGGCGACGTCTCAGAGACGTGAGGTTGCACACGTGCGGGTTCGAACCCCACAAGATCACGAAACAAAATACCTAGCTTTTTTACTTTTTTTTTCTTCAATTTTGTATTACATATATCGTCCATGTAGAAATCACATTCGTATATAAACGCACCTATACACACACACACACACAATATCCCTCTGTTTTGTGTTGGAGACCACATTGCTTCGACTGCTGCAGAATGTTGCATCCTGACTCTGTCAAATAGTATGTAATGACGACAACGGAGGTGTTGTACTTTGAGCAATTGTCTTTCAAGTCCATGTCATTGTTTTGTACTTTGATGACGTCATCACACTGAAAATTGTGATTAAAGGCAAGGTATCAAAATCAGCCGATTATAGGTTTTATGTCTGCGGGACGTATTTTTCCGAAATTGCCAGAAATGGCACAGCGACCCCTCAGTCGTTACAAGGCCGCATTTCCTTCTAGCAATGCAATACATGTTCACGCGGCCACGATTGTTGAGTGGGCATTGACTTTTTCCCCCTGTAATATCTATACATTTTTTTTTCGGCCTTACCGTTTCCGTGGATGTCCCGTGGCCGAGTGGTTAGAGAAACCGTTTTGCATGCACGCTCAATACAACTTCAAGGTGCCTATATCACATTCTTTTCTTTGTCGATCACAGATGACCGACATCTGATGACCCAAGGCGTATCACCTAACTCGTCAGTGTGACGAGTTTCATGTCTCGTTAGAGTGTGTGCTTTCTTTCTAGTATTTAGATAGGTTAGTGGAGTCCATTTGAAATGAGTTATACATCATTTTAAAGCTTAGCGTCTATTCTTTAACAATCTGCCCTCAACTACAAATTCATGTCTGGCGACTTTTTGTTGGTTTTGTAGTGCAGGGTCACATATTATGTCATGCATACACAGGTACAATGGATTTATATAGCTACATTAAAATAAAAACGTGTACTCTAACAATCCCTTTTCAGCTGTAGTACGAAACACCACTATCATTTCTCTTTTTAATAAGAAATCATCCAATCAAACATAATGATTTTTTTTTAAGACTTCAGATATTGCTCAGACCAGTAAGGATAAGATTATTACATGGTCCGAGATTCATTCTGACATCACAAGGAATCTCCTCTTAATGTGTGGGTGTGTGTGTGTGGGGGGGGGGGACGAAAATCCTCTCTTCGATTGAGATCTTTTCTATTGAGTCTATGACGTACCATCTCCAAATGCAGCAGATTGGTAAACAGCCCGTTCATTCAATCAACTCTTTTGACTTTTGCCACCGGCGTGCCTGTAAATTATGACACCAATCACTCACACACACTCACATACACAAGCCTACGTATCCTGTCGCAGCGCACATGATTGTCAACAAGTATTCATGCCCTGTTTTAGTCCGTGGCAAAGGACCTACACAATCCACTATGATCCTTGGAAAAAGGTTCGTCGAAAGCTGGTATTGGCTTCAATGGAGCTGATGGGATTTTCTGATTTGGTTTGCCTACCACCTGACATGCATGACAGCTTCTACAAAATTTTGCAACATCACTCTGCACTCCCGGCGAAAAGAAATGGGAAATTATTTTCTCCTGAGTTTTGTGAACTCCCAAATGACCTGAAAGTGGGACTTCATGAGCAAGACTGATAATGTCCCGTCTATACACCGAAGGAACGACAATCTGATGGATTTCTTTCCATACTTCATCGGCCTGAACATCTGGTGGCCTCCACTTTCTCATCAGAACACCTGATTTCCTGTAGTAGCACACAGGCATAGTCAGTGCCTCCTCCTCAGATACAGCTCTCTCACTCAATGAAATCAATTGAGGATCATTCTGTTGTTCCTCCAACAACCTGGTCTTGTTCAAAGTCACTGGTTCAGATTTAACATCCGCACTAAGATTATGCACAGCTTCATTCATACTAGAAACAGGCTCATCATCAACAACCAAGCGACAAAAGAATGAGTCTCCTAGATCAATGTCTACCTCAGCAGTCTTCTTCTCAGACTCCGCATTCCTTGCCATAGAACGCGTTACAGCACATGCTGGGAACACATGAGGAATTCCTCCACCAAGCGATTTGTTTCATCACCTTCACATGGACGTTCAGTCACGACTGGGGAAGACACCACTCTCTCACCAGCAAGATCATTGCCCAAGATGACTGAAACATCTTTCACAGGAAGAGACGGTCGAACACCCACTTTCACTTTATACCAGAAACAAGGTCTGATTTCAAGTCTACTTCATGAAGAGGAGCATTTACATATCCACCTTCAACCCCTTGGAGCAGAACACTTGCACCAACTGAAGACTCATTACAGAAAGACAGCACGCTTTCTAAAATCAAGGACTGAGACGCTCCCGTATCTCTGAGCACTTTCACTTTCCTCGCATCATCACTACCTGGTAAAGATACATATCCAACCGATATAAATGGTTCATACTGTTTTTGTATTTTTTTTCCATGTCAACAGGCTGAATTTTCTCTTTTAGTGATTGTGTCACATTTTTCACAAGTGCATTTGGGTAAGCACCTGAGTTATGTTTCTTTTTTTCTTTTTTTTTTTTTGGAGCAGTGGACATTTTGGTTTGATGTGCCCTGGTTTCTTACAATTGAGTATATGAATATAAGAACGACCCAAGTCCATGGAAGATCATTTCGAGTAAACTAAAAAAAACTTCATATCTTTTTTATTTGTCCAATAATATTCTATTTAACTGTGATGGGAAGGCAACATTGTATATACAAATTAGAACATATATTACTATGAAAATTAACATTTACATTAATTGTGGAGAGGCCATTTTGTGTGATGGACTTGGGTAGTTCTTTGATTCATATGGACTTGGGTCGTTCTTTGATTCATATACATGATATTCTGCTATAGAGATGGGAGAAGGATGAGAGAGGGCGCTATTATGTGAATGGAAGAATGACCCAAGTCCTTCATTCTTACATTAATATAAGATTTAACTCATTCATTTCAGGCACTTCCGGTTGTAATTAGGATTTATCATTTACACACAAGATGAGTCCATGCATAATCTACAATTTCCCATGTCAAACTAAATTTGGCAAAAAATTGGACTTGGGTCGTTCTTATTTTCATATACTCAATTGTAGCACACAATAGGCTTTTTTGTGCTAGTATCGCCCTATTGTGATTGTTTCACATGTGCACTCTCATCTTTTTTTTTTTTTTTTGCCTTTTGCTTGCTTTTGTGCGTGAGTGCATAATCATCAGCAATTCTTGCTGTTTCCTGCATTGCAGTGCAATGTATCTACGCGCTGTTCTTCGAGATGCACGCGCACATCCTGGCGCACACTGCGCTTGAACTCTTCCAGTAAGATAATTTCACGCAACTGAGCATGACTTTTCGTCTGAACAGACAAACACCACCTGTCAAACAACTGCTCTTTCTCTTTAGCAAACTCAGAGTGTGTCTGTGAGTCCTGTTTGCGTGTACTACGGAACCGTTGGCGATACGCTTCGGGCACGAGTTCATACGCCTTCAGCACTACCTTCTTCACCTTATCATAATCACCAACATCACTCATAGTGGGGGGCGCAAGGGATTTTTGGTTCAAATTTTTCGAAAAGCATCAAAATTTGGCACAAATGTAGCCCAAACCATACTATTTCGATTTTTGATGGGCGCCAAGAAGGGCGCCCTCTGGGGCCGCCATATTGGCAAAATCAAATATGGCCGCCATATAGGTTTAAAGGTCACTTGCATTTGAAAACATAAAAGGGTTACAATCATTTAAAAAGTCAGGTTAAGAGGTTTTATGGGTCAAGGAATTCGAATCTGAAGTTGTTTTTATGGTCTGAAGTCAATTTTTCCTTGTAAGGTCACCTTAAGGTCATTTAGGGGTCAAGCCATTCTATTCATAACAATTTATTGAAAAAATGGCTTGCCCATGGTCAATATTCCAGGATTGCCAGCCTTAGTAATAGAATTGCAGTTGTCGACGGCAGAAAAAATGCGTATTCCTTGTGAAGGGCGCCCTCCGGGGCGGTATATTAGCAAAATCCAATATGGCTGCCACCTACGTTTAAAGGCCAGTCCATAACAAAAACCTTTAAAGTGTTACAATAATTTGAAAAGTCAGCTTTAGAAGATTTATGGGTCAAGGAATTTGATTCTGAAGTTGTTTTTATGGTCTGATGTCAACTTTTCCTTATAAGGTCTCCCTAAAGGTTATTTCGGGTCAAACCATTATATTCACAATAGGTAATTTAGAAAATGGCTTGCCTATAGTCAATATAGGAGGAATGCCAGCCCTGCTAATAGAATTGCAGTTGTTGAGGGCTGTGGGAGAGGGAGAGGTGGGCTTTCTCAGGAGTAACATCAATATATCTGCTTTCGTGTTAAGATTTCAAACACTAGGTATACACTCATGAATTATGATAAGAACCCCTTTCTAAGAGTAATTAGGTTTAAGGGATCTTACTCAGATCCTTATTTCACAATCAAATTTGAAGACTTGGTAACCCTTCAATTTCATTTTTAATGGTTGTACTGCCAGTATTTTTTTTTTCTGCATCATTTCAGTTATGGCCTGTTATAATATGGCTACACAAGCTTTTAAGTGAGGTTCTGTCCAAAGCTATGGAATATTATAGTTCATGTCACAATCATTCCATTAATTATTTTAACATTACAGATGTAAGAGGAAATTTCCTCACCGACTGGTCATATTTGCGGAATTCAATATACAGAATTTGTATTTGCTTTAATGATAGCCAAAAGAGCTAGTTAAAATTATGGGTAATGTCCTTTAAAAGAGTTTTCAAGATTTGATTATTGGATTATTATTTTCATCTTCATCTGCAAGGAATGCAATAAAAACATACATGCATGAGAAATAGAATCCTATTGCTACCTGATATATTAATCGTTTAGCAATAAGGGGGGGGGGGGGGCTACTCTCTATATTACCAGCGTCCTTGACGTTGCCACTAAAAAGAGAAGTGTTTTTATTTCTCTGTTGCAGGTCAGGGATCCTCAATCACAATAGATATTCATAATTCAGATTTAAATTCAATGGAATAATAATTATAGAGATCACTCCTAATTTGGATGAAAAAAGAAGAAAAAACATCTGACGTGTTTAAGACAGTTTTTAGTACATCGGGTTGGCATTAATTTGCTATTTTCGAACTTGTGTAAGAAAGTTCGATTCTAAAGTCCTTATAGGAAATTTATGTGCCTCCACAGCTAAATATGCCGTTCAGAGAACATGACAGTCCTGGACAGGTGACGCCATGTAGGGAACACGCATATTTCACAGGTGCCACAGTGACGCCATTAACAGGGTACAGATTAGATATGCTATAGTACAACTTTTATGACACCTTCTAGGGTCTATTAAGATTCTACCCAAAGTGCTTGGACGCAAATTGGTATGATATCACAAGACTTTATAAGTTGGTATCTCGTTGGTCTGAATACTATAGGTTGCAACTCTACTCTCCGCAACATCTTTACGACGCACGTCTCCTGGAGACGAGCCCAATCTCCAGGATTCGCAGGAGAATCGAACATTTCCGATTTTTGCAGAGACTATTTCCGTCTTCCAGCTTTTCTCCGAGACGTCTCTGCGAAGTCTCCATCACTGTGGCCATGTCGTAGGGACTAAATTTGTCTGCAACATCTTTAAGATGTCCCCGCATGTTGTGGAGACCGTAATGACATAATGGCGACGAAAGGGAGAAGTCGCTGAGAAAAGACGTCTCTGATAAGTCCCTGCTACTGCAAAAGCTGTGCCAACATCCCCGTGACTTCCAAGCAAATAAGTTGTCCCTTTGTTTGAAGACGCCTTGGACGTCGCCCTGGAAATCGCGTTAGTTGTGACAGCGAAAATAATTTCTTCGAGACGATGGCATTGCGACAATGTCTCCTCCCGTCGGATAGGCCCTCAATCCCCCCCCCCCTTTAAGTTTGCAGCAATATCAAACTACTGACCATGGCTAGTCTGACACCAGCTCTACATTGTGCATTTTCGCCTTCATTCATTCATTCATTCATTCATTCATTCATTCATTCATTCATTTCATTATTATTTTTTTCTATTTCCATGTTTTCCACCTGCCAATGCATGCCTTGAAATAGCTGTGGTGCAGAAGAATGAAATTTTGTACTGAAGCATTGCGGAGAGTGGCTGATAGTACTAGTAATTGCCATGTACCTGTGCCATCTTTCCTCCAACTCCACTCCCTGAAGTCAGGGATCACATCAGATAGGGTGGTTTCTGATGATCTGCTCCCACGTTATGACGAGATGATGCCTACCCTTGTTGACGCAGGTTGCCCCATAAACCTTGTTGCTCATCAGTCCTTGCTGGACATGAGCACGATTATTAAAGTAGTTAATGTGTCGGTGAGCTCTGGTTTGCTGACCCATACTACTTAGGCATTTTGCATGCCACATCAAAGCAAGTCTGAAGTAATGTCGCACCCTGGCAGTACCTGATGTTGGGCTCTGGAAGAGAGGTATGCTGTACAGGAAAGAGCTGAAAAGGCCTTTATCTTTTCAATACTACGACCCACCCGTAACTCCCCCAGATCAAAGGGATTTAAAAAAGCACACTACAGAAAATGTGATGTTGTGCTCATCCGTGCGATTGTATACTGTTTTCAGAAAATGCTTTCAGAAAACATTATGTCATCCTTTGTATGGATATCTTTGCGTAGACCGCATCTAAGTTGTTGGAAAGCTGAAGGGTTGTGAGATCACAATTCCTGTTGGATATTTCCGTCTCGAATCAGGTGCTCAGGATGAGTTGTCCGTCCCATTTATTCTTGGATATCTGTGCGCTGATAAATGAGGGCAGTTCTTTATTTTTCAATCTTCATTTTCAGGAAGCCGCTACCCTCTTCCTATCGTAATTTGAGATTTGAGTGGTGCCATCACCATCTCTTGTCAGAGGACTGCACAGTGTTGCTGCGCAAAAATGTTAAGATTATTTTCTTCAGGATCAGTATCCCATACAACATCAATAGGTGTTCAGTTTCCCTATTCCTTTGCGCTTTCAGTAAAGAAATGGTTTCGTTTGATAAAAAGAGAATAAAAAAAAGATAGGAAAAAACCTTCAGCTGAATTGTCTTCACCTACTCTGATACGATACTGCCATTAAAGGACTTTAATGATCGAATTTAGTTCACTGCCCCTAGAATACTGGTCTGACCAGTATTGAGGAGCTCGATTCCCCGGAAGCAAGGGAGAGCAGGCATACACTAATTTCAGAAGGAGGAGAATCATATCACTTGCCAGCTAGAAAGTTATATAATTGACCATGAAAGGTGACGAGGTGGCTCAGTCGGTAGCGTATGGCTTGCAGTCTAAAGACTTGGGTTCCGGCGCGTGTTCGAATCCCACTTATCTCAAGTCTAGCTGAGCAATGGTGTGTGTTGTCATACCGTCCCCTCTAGTAGAGGCACAACACTTTGCACCTCATCAATTGGATATAAAAAGTGGAAGTCCCTTGTGTGAAAGAATCACAAACCCAGACACAAAAGATCCCGAATCGGCATTCCGTTATCGGAAAATTCAAGGTGCATAAACCGGTAAAGTGGTCCACCCCAATAGTACTTACAACTGACCAGCTAGTTACATACGGGATATCCAGCTATCTCGTCAGAAGGAAAAACGAAGAGAAAATAAGATTAGGCGTGTTTATTACCCTCTTTGCCACTGCACCCTGATTCCGCACCTTGGAATAGGATGGCGGCCGAATTTAAGCATTGAAACAAAGAAAGGAAAAACTGACCAGAAACAATTGATAAATAGTGAAAACTTTGAGCAAAGAAAATTGGAAAAGAAAACGAAACCGATGGAAGCCCATTTTTTGTGCTCAAAATTTCAATATTTAATTATATATATATATATATATATATATATATATATATACCTTAAATATAATTTTTCATTTATTTGTCATTTAATCATGATGGATATGTAGGTGGATGGAACCGCTCCTGACCTTAATTGACCATAGAAGGAGTATGGAAGAGATGACAAATGGGACAAAATAGGGGTACCAGTGAATTGCAGTTGAATGCTCACAGACACCATTTCGAAAAATGCACAAAATGCCTGATTTGACCCTAATTTGACCTTGAAAGTCACCTTGAGAGGTTATAGTGACCTTGAATTGCAGAAATGATATTTAGAATCACATTCTCTAACCCCGTAAAATCTTCCACATGGGATTCATAACATTAATCAACCTTTTCAACTTGTAACTGCAGTTGACCTTTAACCCGGATGGCGGCCATATTGGATTCCACCAATATGGCGGCCCCAAGGGTTTTTAGTCTTGGCGCCCATCAAAAATCGAAAGTGTATGGTATAAGGGACCTATGAGCCAAATTTGGTGCTTTTGGAAGAATCTGAACCAAACAACCCATTTTGAGCCCTTAGGCCCCCAACTTACTATCATCGACAGAGCTAAGTAAGCGTCCCTCGCTTTACCAACCAGCTTACACTGTACCAAGGAAGACCACTTCTCCCTAGGCCAACCCATGATTTGGGCTACCTTCTCAAAGTGTGGGAAATGCTTCTCCACTCCATCCTCCTTGAAAGAAGGAACCATCCTTGCAAATTTTGCAACATCGAAATACCTCTCATTCTCATAGCGATCACTTCGATTCACATTTATAGCAGCTATCCTCTCCCTGTCAAGGTCTGTCCTAGCTCTTTCTAACTCCAACTCTTTAATCCGCACCTCGTTGTCTGACACTCTCCATTCTCCAGCCTGAGTATCTCGACCAGGGGACTTACATGTAGATCGAGGAGTTACAGAGATTTCCTTAGCTGCCTCAGGAGGAAGGACTTCCTCCTCCACCAGAAATTCTACAATGTCACGCAAAATCTCTGATTTGCGCATATAGCGTTTTACACCTGGCATTTCGTAGTGACATGCAACCTGAATTAGTTCACCCTTCTTGCACAAGAGTAATTTCTCTATTGCTGGATCTCCTATAGATTCTCTCAACGAAAATTCATCAACTCCGTAATCACAACAAACTCACTGACTACAGACACTAAACTGTAGAACCTATACGTAAACAGAGCACTTAATACTCTACCACTAACAGTTTAGACTCTAGTTACCACATGTACCACGAGACCAGTCCAATCCCTGCACACATTTGATGCAGAGAACACGGGTACGAATCAAATTCCACCCGCAAACCCACAGATTTATTGATGCTCAACAAACCGCGCACCCCGTGTAATAGTGTACACGTTCGTTCGCGTACAGTATCTACAATACCAATGCAATACATTATACGCAGCGTATGCAGCACTGCATGCATATGCTCTGTCGATGATACACGGTAAACGAAGCCGTCGCGTTTTGCTTGCACGGCCATGACAAAACGCTGTGACATTTCCTTACCAAACCAATTTTCCTGGTTTCTTTGTCCATATCTGTTCCCGGACAAGCCCCCAACTGTTACGGGTCCGACCACTTCTCGAACACATAAGAACGAAACTTGTATATATAATACAACCATCTCCAGATATGAACGCCGTTTATTGTGGGAAAACGATCACCATCCCGTTCGTCACCAAAGATATTTTTCTCCTCCCCACACGTCCGCATCCATCTTGCTTCAGAGTATGGAACGCCACATAACACCCACATAACACCCTGTCTGTGACTTTGACTTTGTGGTGACCATCGCGACTCCCCAAAGGACATCTACCATCCGTACCTCTCGTGGGCTCGACAAAAATCGTTTAAGGTTTCTTACTGCAACTTGGCATTTATACTTATGAGTAGGTAAAGTGTTGCCCATCAACTTTTTTTTGGCACACGTGCTCAAGGTCAAAGATCAAAAGATCAAGGTCAAATACACAAAATTTCATTATTTCCCCCATATTTATGCAATGCCTGAAGGTAGGGCCTATTTTCTTGAAACTTTGTTTTTACATGAAGTACTAAATGATTCTCCAGGGGGAATTTTGTGTCGTGTGATCTAAGGTCAAAGCTCAAATTTTAAGTGAAACTATTACAATTTCACTTTTTTTCTCCATATCTCACAAACGGTTTAGGATATCTTCATCGAACTTTGTATATATGCATACACTGACTGGCAGTGATTATGTAGGGAATATAGGGGTCACAGGTCAAAGGTCAGGGGTCAAAGGTCAAGGTCAACTCCTCAAAATTTCGCTATTTTCCTCTTATCTATGAGATATCTGCAGGATTTTTCTTGAAACTTAACGTATGCAAGTATTACCGAATAGAGATTCCGTTGGCAGTACCTTGGGGCTATTCCACAGATTGGTGGACATGAGCTTAAAAATTCAAATTCAGTATTTTTCTACATTATTTTCATTTTTAGTCCTTCATATGTGATAGTTTAAGGAACCAAAAATAAAAAAGTTTATTTTCATATGTTTACTTTGGGTAAAATGGTTGAAAGTTGTGACATCCATTCTGTACCAAAATACAAGAAAAATAGTGAGAAATGGAATATGGCATATTACCATTTGATTATTGCATCATACAAGTTTATTCATTGCTGAATTTTAGAAAACTCAAATTACCTAAAATACACAACAGCTTTTCAAGTGAATTTGTAGAACTCATTCAAAAATAAATATTGTAACCAACTTAGGCGATGTAACGTGAGTAACCCCAAAAAAAAAAAAAATGAGAAAAACCCTTCACATTACATTGGTGGGATTTGAAATTCTCTCCCTTCAAGCAATCTTTGACAAGGTGATGACTATCAAAATCACAGCAAAATAGGCCCTACTAATCTTTATAAAAATGATGAAGAAAACTGTAGTAACCCTGTTTGAGTAACCCTGTAACGTGAGTAACCATTTTGTAATGTAACCAGCAAAAATTATGAATTTAGGTAACATTCACTCTGAGATGGCAAATTCTAAGTCTCATGGTAAGTTTGGAAGTTATTTTTGGTTAATTAAAAGCAAAATGAAGGTACCCCTCTTTGATGTGACTCTTTTTTCATCAAAAAAACAAACGAATAAATAATAAAAGCTTCGTACATGGCATTGTCAATTTTGGAAACGCATGCTCTTTTCTATAAGGTGTTTCCAGACGTGAAAGTGGGAAAGTGTATTAAAGTAAAACTTGCTGAACTTTGTCTCAACCATATCCACAATGTTTGTACACAAATATCGAGGGAACTTTATCATGGAAATTAGTGCTTTTCACAAAGTATCATCAACATGTCCCTTTCTGCATGTACTCACATGAGCTTCCAGAGATCTAGAGATTTTTGTGTATGTAGTAAACCTACATAATATGTGTTATGCTAAGGTACATTTGTTGCTGCAGTAAAGGGCATGAAGAGTGTAATAGCGGCAGTCCTGTCTGAAGCTGAGATCAAGGCAAGAAGTTTTCTTCATACCGGTATCATATTTGAAGCCACGCAGCTCATTCCAGGAATCACAAGCATGAATCGTATTTTTTTTTTTCAAAAGCAGAGGACATTTTGACATTCCCGATTTGTGCGGATGCAGCAAGTCAAGCTCAACCAAAGTCAGAAGAGACACAAGAGAACCCTTCCATTGGAGGCTGGTATGCAGTGGAGTAAGACAGAAGAATGTATCCTGGAGAAGTCATTGCTGTTGGCCAAGAAAATAACTTATCAAGTATCTGTAATGGATCAAGTTGGGATGTATTGGAAATAGCCCAACCCATGTAATGTCATCTTTTACTTGAGACAGAAGAATATGTTTAATGAAGAAACTAGTGCAGATGCAGCAGCCATCAATATTGAAAATAATTGTGGACATTTTAACTTCACAGACACATACTTTAATCAGCTGGATAGTATACTGGTAGTCAAAATGAAGGATAAATGACATGGAGAGTGTCAAGAAAGGAGAGCTCAATGTGAACATTTGATTTGGATTTTGTGTCTTTGTCTAGGGTAGAACTGTATAGCCAATCTGAAGAGTATCTAATTATGTTTATCTTTTTTATACTTATTGTTGTTCTTTTTTAAATTGATGCTGAGGCAAAAAAAAAATAAATTGAATGCATTTGTTTCATATTTTTTTCATTTGCAAAGCCCATGCCAGATCTCATACAGTTTAGTAAAATACATTACATAAATAACAATATACAATGTACCGTCCAATTTAGTAAAAGAGAAAAGGAAACCTACTCAGAATGTTATCTTTAAACATAAACTGGTCTCTGATATCCTACACACATTATTTCAGAAAAAGAAACCATGCATGGACAAAATGCAATGTGAGTAACCGTAACGTGAGTAACCACTTTATCTGCACCCCTAGAAAACAAAAACAAAACATCTGTTCCTTATTTGTTATACCAATTATATACAAAGTTTGTCTCCCTAATATACTTCTTTGAAACGGATATAATGAACTTCCATAAAAGCTTGGTATGAGGACACTTTTCACTTTTGTCGACTTTTCATTTTATGCATGTCCTAATTGTGGAAACGTAACCGACACGTTTTAAAGATTTACCAGGAGCATATCAAAATTTCTCAAGTTTTGTTTTTATACAAAGGATAGTCAGACTGTGTACTTGGTTGTGATAAAAAGTTGTTTGGTTCATATCTATAATAAGGGAGTTACAGCTCCAAGAACGAGTGAAGGTTTATCCAAGTGTAACGTGAGTGACCGTGGAATAGCCCCTTGTCATAAGGTCAGAGGTTAAGAAGTCAAATGTTCAGTGAAAGTGGTAACTTTCAATTTTTACTTACAACTTATGAAAAGGGTCGAAAATTAAGTTAAAATCCTGAAATCCCCAAATACCCGCAGTCCGTCATACACCTTGTTTACAGTGCGGGGCTGGACCGAGCCGCGGCCGAGCCCGGCCTCAATTGCGGGTCCTAGCCCCGCAATTATGTCCGTTACAGTGCCGGGCTCGGCCCGGGCTTTCAATGAAAACCTTTCAATATTTCGTCGTAGTGGCGCACTGCTTGTTAAAGGGGATGGCTAGTAACTGATCAGTGGGAATCAGTGGGAATGCTGAGGGATGATTGTTCCAATCCTTGTGGGATTCATTTAAGAGTACATTGTATATCTATTCTTGTGTGAAAATTATTTGCTTCAGAATGGTCTCATATTCAAGTAATGTGCAGTTTAATGTTTCCAGGTAAGCTTCCCTGGTCAGTGACGGGGCATTAATCTGCACATTACTTGAATATGAGACCGTTCTGAAGCAAATGATTTTCACACAACAGTAGATATATAATGTACTCTTAAATGAATCCCACAAGGATTGGAACAATCATCCCTCAGCATTCCCACTGATTCCCACTGATCGGTTACTAGCCATCCCCTTTAACATACGCAATTTGGTGTAGTCTGGTTTCCAGACCCTTTGCTAAATGGATTTTAATGTCTTGTTTAACATACTTTTATGTTACTCAATTCAGCTGATCATTTTCTACATAGGAATGCATTTTGAAAGGCCAGAAGAGTGTTGTCCTTATCTACATTTGAGTTCACAAATGTTAATCAGTACCATTATCCTTGAGCCTTGAGACTAGCCATGTTCAGACGTATTTCTAGTCGGAGTAAAAATTTATGGCACGGCAATTAAAATTCAAATTAATGCATATCTTACCACGACCCTTGTGTCCACACGACGGTCGTGGGAAGAAACTCCGACCAATTTATGTGCGAGGGTCGGTGTAACTTCCGGAAGTGGTAGCGCGGCGCACGTCGACCATGCGATTTTTTTTTTCCAATGGCATTTGTCTTCTCCATTCATATTGATGGAAATTTCTGCACGAGCGCTAGCTTCTTCGTCGCGATCGACTAGGTTAGAATTGCACTACACGCGCACGTGTACTCGCAAAATGTCAACATTGCGATTTGACCCAGGAAGTTTTACCTATATAGGTCGTAAGGCATGTAAGTTCATAGATACTCCGAGGGCTTGTCCGCACGGGCAATTTACTCCGACCGGCTAGACGTAGTAGCGAGATACTCCTGAGAAAACTCAGGAGTATCTCGTTCGGAGGAAGAGGTCGTGGTATGTTCCTCCGATCGGAGGAAGTTCCCACGACCTTGTTCAGACGGGCACAACTCCGACCTATCCTCCGCAGTTACTCCGACCAAGCTTCCTCCGAAGTTACTCCGACCAAAACTGCCTCCGTCTGAACACAGCTTAAGGCGTCTCGTGAATTTGATGTTTGCAAAGAATGCTCCACATTCCTCTGGCACTTTGTCTTTGCAGGAATTCTTTTGTGTCGCAGATCCTCTCTTTTCCATTTCACAGGAAATGTACCATGGTCGGGTTTTCCTATGACAGTGTGATTGCCCACGAAATGCGTGTTTAATGTCGATGGTGCATGGCAATAGCGATTGTTATCTTGACGGCAGATGTTATCGATGTTTAGCAAAACTCTTAATAGATTTAATATGAAAATATAGTGTTTCAAAGTGAAAAAAAAAAACCAATTGGAGAAATATCATCAATTACCCTGTCAAAAACTGACAATCACAGTGAATTTCTCGTTGACTTTACGACAGTGAAAGGTTTGCATTCGGCAGCAATTTTTAAGTAGTTTCCAAGTGCAGAACCCTCCTGAATTTTCAAGTACATGTAGTTGCATTGACTGCTATCAGTCTTTTATTTGAAGTAAGGTAAGATGTTATACTCTTTGAAATGAATGGGAAAGAATGACAAAATTTAATACTATAATGATGTGAAAGAGACAGGGAAACTATATTTCCGTGAAAGACAATCTGTATTATACCTTGGAGAGTAGACTAGAATTCCTTCCGGCTCTGCAATGTCTTTGGATTCACACTGGTGCTCAGCCAATGAAATTTCGATATTGCAGACTGCCAACTGTCTTTTCACGCCCGGTTCCGCGACTCTATTCGGAGGTTTCTTACTTTACGTTTTTAGTCGACTACGACACCGGCCAGCAGCTCTCCTAAGTCGCGCCCTCTTTTTACTGGCGATCAAGGACTGATTCAGGCTAAAGGCCCGATAGACTAGATTAGAACCTACGACGTTCTAATCTCCGGACGGGCATCATCTCCACCAGAGCACCGAGCTTTCGCGCGACAGCAAGTGTTGGTTCTTATCTTTATAACATGCAGCAGGTACTGTGTAATTACTCAAATTCACGAAATTCTTCCGTCGAGTGTATTTTCGTTACTGCTGATTGAAAAAAAGATTGTCCTACATCAACGAAAATAAGCACTCAATCAATCAGTTATACAGTAGTAGCCATAATAACAAAAAAAAAAATAAAAAATCATGGGAGTACGTACTCGAGCAAGATTTTAACTAGTCTAGCGGGTGACGTATTTTTAGCCTCAATCAGTCCTTGATTGGCAGTCCATAGAGGGCGCGACGATGTGGAAGTCAAGTTGACTAAAAATACGTCTAGTAAGAAACCTTCGAATAGAGGCGTGGAACCGGGCGTGGCATGACAGACTTTGCCAGTCTTCAATATCGAAGTCTCATTGGCTGAGCACCAATGTCAATCAGAACATATTGCAGAACCCAAAGGAATTCTAGTCTACTTTCATAGGTATAAGACATTATTGTCTTTCAGTGAAAATAGAATTTCCCTGTCTTTTCACATTATTATATTATTTTGCCATTCTTTCCCATTCATTTTGAGGTGCATAACATCTTATCTTACTAAGAGAATGATAGCAGTCAATGCAACCACATGCATTTGAAAATTCGTGAGGGTTCTGCACGTGGAAACTACTCCAAAATTACTGCTGAATGCAAACCTCACACTGTTGTAAAGTCTTCGAGATATTCACTGTCATTGTCGGTTTAGAAAGTGTGATTTATGAATTCTTCCCATGGTATGTTTTTCACTTTAAAATTCTTTATACTTTCATATTAAATCTTCTAAGATATTTGCTAAATATCAATTAAATCTGCCGTCAAGATAATCTCTATTGACAAGCACTATCTACATTAAACAGACATTTCGTGGGTGATCACACTGTCATAGGAAAATCCGTCCGTGGTACATTTCCTGTGAAAGGGAAAGAGAAGATCTGCGACACAAAAGGATTCCTGCAAAACCAAAGCCCGGGGAAACATGTAGTGCATTCTTTGCAATCCGTAATTACGAAACGCCAGTCTTACAGATGGCGGTACAGGTATACTAGTGAAGGGAAATCGAGCCATGCTGATTGACATTCTCTACGCAAATAATTATGGAGATGAGGACATCTCTTTTTGTCGATTTGTCGGAATGCATGCTTATGCAGAAAAACGTGAAGCTAAATTGAGTAACACCGACAAGTTTGTGGATGATGCACACATAAAAAAGTGGGGCGCAACACTCAAAGTCTCTGAATGAGTCCAAAGCAACCGTCAAGATCCGTGTGGCGCAACTGAAGCGTTTGGCACCTTTTTCAACAGCAATATCTCATTTAGAGGAAAGCTATTGTTGATTAGGTAGAAATTCTTATTTGTTTAGATCTGTCAGAAATAATTTTTTCCATCTTTCTCGACATGACTTTATCAAAACTGTGTTCTTTGTATTCGAAGGATCGTTAATTCGAAAAAGAAATAAAGTTAAAAATTCCTAAAATGAAGTGAACTTGATTTAGAGACAAAAGACTGTAATATTTTGTTATTGTTGCTCAAGGGTTCCACAATTATATTACAAACATAACAAAAGGTATGATAGGCCTGTTACGCAATGAAAATTGAACGAGAACAGAGAGAGAGAGAGAGAGAGAGAGAGAGAGAGATGTGGAAAATGCACAAACTTCCCGATACACTCACTGGCGAACTGATCGTACAATTTGCAAATAGCATTTTTCATGGAAACATGAACAATTTCTCCCTCTCCGCCGTATGCTCCCATATTCATCTGTGGCATCATTATGATGAGCCATGCATGACATATAAATATATAGAATCAAATATTACAAGAGGCCACCTAAGGGCTGCTCCCCCCCCCCACCAAAAAAAAAAAAAAAGAAACGAAAAAAGAAGTCACGCATGCGTGTACTGATGATAGTCCCTCTGATAGACTACTGTGTACACCCTTGATCATTATCACCACTCTCATACAACTAAAATAAAAGAAACGATAACCCTCCCTCTTCTCCGCAGTTTCTCCACAAATGGATATAGTGTTCTGATTAATGAACCTTTATTGGTGGATTGACGAAGCTTAATTCATGCTGGGATTAACAAACCTTATTACATTTTGAATAAATGAATCACCGGAAAACCGGACCTTGTTTCATTTTCGAACTAACGAACCTTCGAAAAAAACGAACGCAATTTCATTTTTAGACCATCAGACCTTTGGAATATCAACCCATATATCATTTTAGATCAACAAATTAACTTTAGGAATTATAATCCTTATTTCATTTTCGGAATATCGAAAGGGTCTATAGACCCTTTATGATAGAAACATTCTGGATGAAACTGATTTTGTCAGCCTCATGTGAACGGTTTGAGTTCAAACTAGGTAAGATCCCAAAAGTATACTTTTACTACATTGATTTGGTCTATAGAATAATGCTCAAGTGATATAACTTGCATACCAGTTAATTATTGCACGTTCTCAATGTGCGATATCACGAAGTTTCCACCAAGAGACATGTGTTATGGGTTAGAGGAATCAAATACATGAGACACGAAAAAAAGTAAAAACGGTGACGTTAGATCCGTGACATAAATTTCATGTTTATTCGAGGTTATTCGTTACCATCGCTCATTAGGAAGAGTGGAAATCTCATATAAATGTTAGTGTATCAATATAAAGGCCGAAACTGCTTTCGTCATCCCTGCCGGCCTGCTCTCGAAAGTCTAAAGCTGTCCTTCTGCTACCCAATTGGACATGTCAGTCCTGAGCGTCGATGAAATGATTTATCGAATGGAGATTACTTATTGTTATTGCCTATTCAAAACCGTACATCCTCGGAGCTATGACAATAATCCTTTAGTTCGCCATGCATATTCTGGGAAACATTATTTCTTCGGAAGATTTCTCCTAAAGTCCGGAAACATTTTTATTATAACTACTGTTCAGGTTTTGTATATTTAACAATACAGCTGTACTTAACTTCGATTTCACTGATTCAAATTCTTACTGTGGTTGTTTCTATCCCTGATAACTCACATTCCAGAACTTTTTTAAAGACCTAATAAAATGCTTGCAAAATGTTTTAATATGCAAAAGAAATGTAAAATATATGTCATGATTATCAGTGTAAATATGTTGTCAGTGTCGTTCCGGTTTTTATCGCTTCTAGAAACTCCCCCAAATATCACATTTTTGGAGGACCCCGTTGCAGCTTTTGCGAAAAAGATAGTCACGTGACCAACACCCCTGAACCGATTGATGACGTATAAGCACGGAGTTGTGCTCAGTTAGCAGACGCCGCTCAGCACAAGCACTCAGATTACTAGCTTGGTACACTCGCGTACACGATAGCTAGCCCGGCCAGGCCCGGGCCGGCCCCGCGGAATGTGCGCTCCCGGTCGACACACTGACTGTCGACATGTACGCATTACCACGTACATTATCACTAAGTTAGCTTGCACAGATACCTGGTACCTCGAGCATAATGTCTTCCCCTATATGGGTAAACTTCGACATTGATGATGATGATGAAGACTGCAGCTCTGACGATAGCGGAGAGGAAGAGGAGGCACCTGAAGTTGAAGGGGAAGATGGGGAGGGAGAGGCAGCCGATGAACCAGAACGTTATCGTGGGGCTGCACCTTACCGATATGAACCAGCTGCATCTCCCCCGCTGCCAGTGCAAGAGCGTATGAACATGGCACCAAGCCCGAGAATAGACCTCACGGAAACGATCGCCTGGGAAATACAGAGTCGTATGTCTGGTATGCCCCCATATAGTTTAACGTTAGAAAGGATATACTGTATTCTACATGACTGACATTGTAAGTTGTAACTGTCTAGTAAGTAGATTAGAAGAACAGGCCCAGCTCGCTCACAAAGTATAGAGCGGCTACTCCGGCCGCAGCAAGCAAGCGCGAGCGTCCCGGCCGTGGCCTGGCCCGTCGGCCGGCGCTTACAAGTTAAACTACCAGTAGTAGTCTAGTAGTAGATCTAGTAGCAGTCTACTAGTAGTTATAGTAGTCTACTAGTAGTAGTAGTCTACTAGTACTACTACTAGTACTAGTAGTAGTACTATTACCACTAGGGCACTAGGTCTAGTAGACTAGTAAGTAGTAATAGCAGAATCTTTGGTAGTAGTACAGAGGCTACACTCTAACGCCTAACGGTTAGGGGGATATGTTGTTACAGGGTGGGTCGTGGCTAAAAAAAAGAAAGAGAAAAAAGGCCTAACCAGTTTCCCATAGTCAGTTTCTGCAATATGATCAGTAATTTAGATGCGTCATTTTCTAAAAAAAACGATACCAAGAATGATCGTCAATTTTGGTCGAGTAGTTTTTGTTTTATGCTAAAAATCATACTGTGGAAGAAAGCCCAAACGCCGTGCTTATCTACCGATGAATGCCACGGTGGGGCTGGATTCACGAGTAGGTCTAGGCCTATAAAGCAGGCGAGTCGCCGTAGTATTAGTACAGACACGAAGTGGTGGTGGGGCTATTGTGAAATAGGCCCCACCGCAGTGCGCGTGCACCGTACCTGTGCGTTTATAGCAAGCAAGGGTAGGTCCTCCTAGGGTTTAGGGTTAGGTAGGGTTGTATTTATGGTTAAATTGGCCGTTAAATTAGTCGAGCCGAGGGCCATATTATTATGAAGTCATTTTCGCCGCATTCACGAGTATTCACTGTGGAAGGCAGCCCCACCGCCGTGCTTACCTACCGCGATGAACGCCACACGGTGGGGCTGAAACAGGCGAGTCGCCGTATTTTTAGTACAGACACGCAGTGGTGGGGCATATTTCACGAGTTTGCCGAAAATAATGGATATTCAAGCGTACCACAGTTGTAATCTGTATTATTGACAGTATTAAATCCGATACAGTTCATTAAATATTCTTTTCTCTAAAGGCTTAGCCAATGACAATAGTGCAGCGCAGCACCTGCTATGCGCTCGCTAGCTCGCCCCCCCGCCAGCGCTAGCCATTTGCGCCGTGCAGCCGTTAGCCGCCGGCCGGCTGTCGCTGCGCTGCGCGCTAGCATAGCCTTGCCAGCTCGCTGGCTACGGCTAGCTGGTCGTGAACGACTCCGTTCTTAGACGTCATCACAATTTAGAAGTGATAGTGCGCCGCATGCGGCGAAAGTATAGAAAGTTTTCCAAAACCGAGGAAATTGCATCCATTATGTTAACAAATATAGAACAAAATTCAGAACAGTAAAAAACCCCGCACAACCATAAAATTACTTAGAATTTAACATTTAATATTATTACATCATTGAGAAAAAAATGCCTAAACCATTTTATTAGGTCTTTAAGCACTAATGCTAGGTTATTGTTTCATCTGCAAATGGTAAATTATGCCTCTAATGAAACTTGGCAGCCATAATATATGTATGAGTTGGTGACGTTATGCCCATCAACTGTCAACTTTTGGACACACATGCTCAAGATCAAAAGGTCAAAAGGTCAAATGCCCAAAATTTCACTATTTCCCCTATACCTACGCAATGCCTGAAGGCATTTCTTGAAACTCTGTGTATACTACCAATTGAAGATTCTCCAGAGAAAGATTTGTGTCATGAGGTCAAACGTCAAAGTTCAAGTAAAACTTTTGAAATTTCACTCTCTCTTCATATCTCTCAAATGGTTCAAGATATCTTCATGGAACTTAGTACATATGCATGTAGTGACTGGCAGTGATTATGTAGGAAACATAGGGGTCATGGGTCAAAGGTCAAGGTCAAATACTCCAAATTTCAGTATTTTCCTCTTGTCTAGATGCGATGCAGGATTTTTCTTGAAACTTAATGTATGCAAGTATTACCCAAGGAGATTCTTTTGGAAGTACCTTGCCATGAGGTCAAGGTCAAAAGGTTCAAGGTCTAGTGAAAGTGCTTTATTTCACTTCTTCCCTTAACATATAAAAGGGTCTAAAAGTTAAGTAAAAATCCTCGAATCTTCAAATACACGCAATTTTAGACAATATAGTCATTCATCCAACTAAACCTACTTCAACGAAAGTGAGCATTCAGCACGACAAACCTGTCATTTCAATATTTTTCTGATAGGTATTATGTGAAACTGTCATCACACGTCAAGACATTGCATATAAACCTACAAGGTGCACCATGCATTATGGCGGAAACATACCACTCGTCATGGCGGCATTTCTATGTGTGTGTGTGTGTGTGTGTGTGTGTGAGTCTGTGTTTTGTTTCGTTTTAAGTGGCCTCTTAGTGCAAAAATTGTTTCTACGTCACATATGGCTCATCCTTATGATGTGTATACAGAGGAGAGGATAAGAATAACTAATGTTTTATTTATGATATAATTTACAAACTACGGTTGTATTCCGGTTCGCCAGTGAGTGTGTATTGGTAGTATTTTTAAATACGTGTCCGTGTGTGTGTGCGTGTATGTGTGGGGGTACTTGTGCATGTGTTTGTTCAATTTTCACTGCGTAATATCCTACTTCTTTCTTACATCGCCATATTTTGTCGCTAAAGACAGCTAAATTTACTTCATCTTCGGAATTAGGAACCCTATTTCGTCTTCGGATCAACGATCCTTCGAACAACTTCGGAAAGGACATCAAGGAACACAATTCTTCATTCACAATTCACAATTCTGGAATCTTGGCATAAAAGGCAGACAGTGTTTATCCCTGACAGATCTATACTAATTTGTATATAATACGTAATCAGAAATTCATGGCTTTCCTCTAAACGAGATGTTTCTCGTGAAAATGTTTCTCGTGAAATTGGTACCAGACACATTTGAGCCACATGGGTCTTTTCTGGCGCTTTTGACGTGGTCATAGATTTTGTGCGTTGTGCTCTAGTTTCGTAACATATCGTGTTTTCGCTCATTGTGTGTGTGTGTGTGTGTGTGTATACCATCCACATAGGTTAGCTTGTTAATGTTATTAGGTGATCCGAGTATCCTCTCGGATCACCTTCTGTATCTGTACTGATTCTTTGTTTTTCTTTTTCTTCTTTCTCCTCAAAAGTTGTGCAGAGGTTAGCTCAGAAAGTCCTCTTCCTATCAATTTCAAACTCATACCATACATGTATCATGTCCCAACGACGACAAATCTAATGTATCATAGTGATCAGTCAACCGTGACGTCACTATGACGTTATTATATGAAAACACATTCTCAATCATATCTCATTATTGGAATGGAATTATTCAATGAAATTTACGTCACATATATTTCAAGTCAAGCGCATTCTACTAATATTCTCAAAATTCATATTTATCCTTAAAGCGTGCGCGTACGCGCGCGTTGTAATATTTGTATGCTCAAATCGATCTCAATTTTTTTTTGCATACGTTTTAGACGATTTGGAGCATTTTTTTGTAAAATTGAAAAAAATGGACGGACGCGTACGTGCGCGCACATGTACGCACGCACAGCTCTTATGCAATAGAAATTTCCTGTTTTTTCACTCTTATCGGATGCCTGAAATGTCAAGGAATATTTCTACCAAGTTTCAAGTCAATCTGATTCAATATGATGTCATACGGGCCCGTCAAATTTGAAATTCCGCGCGCGCGTCAATGGCGATATACAGTGCAACTATGCCAAAAAACCGCCAATGTTAAATCCGATTTTACTCGTCAGAATGGACGGTGAACCCCCATTTTCGTTACATATTCTGAAAGCTGATGAGTTGTAAATATCATTTCATGGGTTGGCGATGCTGGAAAAGTGATTAAAAGATATCAAATTTCTTAATAAAATAAAAGAAGTAAATTTTGAAAATTACGTCATCAAATTTCAAGTTCACTCGAGCGTATCTCACTTATCCTTCGCCAATTTTTTACCAAAATTTCAGTATGTTGTACCTTATTATATGCTCTTTTATTAATATAATAACAATATTTTAATCAGATGACGGCATCACCTCGTAAAAATGGATTGAAAGTAATATTGTCAAAGGGGAAGTCCAAGATAATGTCCCCTCAGATGCTCAAAATTCATCTTGATTTAATCAAAAAGTTATTGATATCATGTTGTAGCCAAAGAGTTAAATCATATAGGGCAATTCCACGATAACACCGTGACACTTTTGAGTATAATTTCACTCATCAAATGTAAATAATAATCAAAATGTAACACTTGAGAAAAAATTTTTATTGTGTATCTATGCATATCGTCATAAGCAATTTTGAAAACAAAAGATAGGAAGATAAACTGCTGTGGTAAATGAGTTATGCACGATTAATTACCACTGTAACACCGTGACGCAAAATGGACATGGGTTTTTGTGCACTTTGTTTACTGACAAAACTCTGTGAAGTTAATGAACATTTTGATAAGTGGATGTGTTCATTGGATGCACAAGAGACTCAATGACAATAATGAAGTAAAATTTGATTAAAGAATCAATTGACAGGAAAACTAAGACATAGATTTTATAGAAGTGCACCGTAACACTGTGACTGTAACACCGTGACCTCTGAAATGTGTGTAGAAAACCTTTGGAGAATCCTCTTGTCTTACTTTCAGCTCATAGTGTTTCTCCATTAGGTAGAATGAAATGATGATTCATGATGAACGTTTGACATCACAGTTTAACACTTCCAGATAAAGCAGAAAATTATTGAAATCATAACAGATTAACAAAAACAACAAAGTAAAGAAAAACTTTGCACTGTAACGCCGTGACATGTCATATACGTTTGTACACGTTACAGTCAGGAACACTGCTCTTTCAGTAAAATATACTTTATGTTTTGAGACATAATTCACTCTATCATCATTGAAAGCTTGTTAGATATTTCTGAGTGAACTTTTAGGGTTTACAACTACTCTTTGAAAGTCCGATTTGTATACTTAAAGATGACATACAAATGTGAAACTTTGATTTTAATACCTGTGGTCACAAAGCCAGGTGAACCCACTGAGCAATTTCAGTAGCAATAAAAAGAATCATTCAAGCAATTTGTGCGGTACAAAATGTACCATAGTTATTATTCTTTTTCAAAGATGTACTGGAAAATGAACATGTACAGAAAAATGATTACAATGCAAATTCTCATTCATACACATAAATCCTAGTGAGTGTGGCTCTTTTAATGGTGACACTTGTAAGATTGTGCACAGCACCATGCACAGGAAAGTAGTATTCTAGTGAGATTAACTATTGGTGGACACATCGATCTAGCTTCAGTATGTCCTTTAAGTAATTCTTTAGGATACCAAGGAAGCTGCTGCAAGATTTCAGACTGTTTATCATGTTAGGAACACATCTGAGTTTACAAAATAAGAGTCAAACCATGTGATAAAATGGTCAATTATGATAAAAAAAATATTAAACAAAGGGTATTAACTCAACTGAAACTTTGTCTTTACCGTAATTAAAAGTTCAAAACCTTCAAACATGTTTGCTCTGGATAGTTATGAATCTGGTAGGTGGCACACTGTGAGTGGACTGCTTCCATTTTAACCCACCATGTGCTCTGAGTGTTGATTGGCATATATCAAACCCCACTGCATTGTAAACACAGTTCTCGATTTTTGGCACAGAAAGGGTTAAAATTGCATGATGCTGGCAACAAGTACAAGTGATAATCTTTGTGGATATAGCTTGACCCATCTGTTATGAACAATCCTTGAAAAACCTCTATCTTTTGAGTAAATGTGACAGAGAAATCAGATGGTCACTTCAACAGTTAATTATCATGTGTAATCCGGTATGTGTCCTGTGTTATTGCAATGCAAGTCACGGTGTTAAAGTCACGGTGTTACAGTTACTGTAACACCGTGACACATTTTAATCAGCTTTAATTAATAAACAAAATGAGTTACCATCACTTTAGTACTTGTATATGGTAGCTACATGTGGTCATGATTTGGGCTATCAAAATAAACCCTTTTGTGTCTGTAATTTTCAAACAATACTAAAAACATCAGTTTTTACTGTAACACCGTGACATTATTGATGATCGTATTTGCGATGTTCGCTGAAGCTTAACACATAGAAAATCTTGCACTCTGATGATTTGGTAATGACGTTCAACCCTTAAACTCTGAAAACAAAGGCAAAGTTTTTACCTCCTTTTTCATTTTCTCATGCTACATTCATTTAACTTCATTATATTTTTCAGATAATTATGTCAAATTTAATTATGCTGATATTTAGCAAAGTAAATGATGTAATTTCTTAACAAGATGGTCAAATATGAAAAATTCAGTCCTTAAGCTTTCATTTGATACCAAAATAAATGAGATTTGACTATTTTGAAAATTTGATGGTCATGTCCACTTTATGGTGGAATTGCCCTATATTTCCAGCAAAGAAAATATTGAATTATGCAAATTTATGCTAGAAATATGGCCTTGATTTGCATAAATCACAAACAAACCTTACGTATGGGACAAATTATAGATATTCATCTAAAATCAGTTGAATTTGTCCTTGACCTAGTTCCTTTATGGACATGACCCCTGTATGAGCTAGTACAATCTGCAATTGGTAAGACAAGGTCAGCACATTGATTATGCACTTTCCCAGAACATAGTGTCCCATACGTAAGGATTTGAGTATGTTTTTTAAAGTTTTTTCTGAAGATTTCTAACATTGACCAATCATACTTTAGGAGGTTCTAATTTATTCATTTCAACTCTAGATTAGCAAAACTAAATGTGGAAATTTGATTAGTCCTTCATCTTATAACTTATCAAAGTTTGCTTACGTATGGGACAAATGCCTTACGTATGGGACATTACATGCAAAGTGAATGGGAAAACCGCCTTTTGACATGGATGCTATATGTCCTTACATTTGTTTGGTTAATGGTTATCTTTGCACCTACTCTGAAGGACATGTCTATATATCTGCCTCTCCTACTCAGTTGACCTCAGGGAGAGTGTAAGAACAGCATTATTGAGTCATTCTAAGATTAAGAAAGGAAAATAAAGAATATTCATTTATACTTATATTTTCTCATTTTCATCACAGGCTGTGCAGCTGGTCTTAAATTAACATTCCCTGTTAACATTTTGATATTAGACATTTTCTTAATTCAGTTATTCGTTTCAACTTTACCCCTCTACAAAATGACTTTGTCCAAGAGAATGGATTCTCTGAGTGTCATTTTAGGTGCAGTACACTGTTCAGCATGTACTACAGGTTGTACAGCCTCAAAAGGGAAATCAAAACAATTGTGCTTATAGCACTCATCAATGACAACATTATAGGTCTTACTGAAAAGAAAAATCACTAAGGTGACAGCAGGTAACTTTGTCATTACTAGAGTTGATAGCAAAGGAAAAACCCGATGAGAATACTTTTTATTTTGATATGATTGTTAATATTTCAACTGCTGACCCTCAGAATATGTCATGACTTTATCAAGGTCATGAACATGATTTCTGAAAATCCTGTAAAATGAAGACTATAGTTTACATTTGCCATAAACCACAATATCAATACTGGTTCTGTGGTTGGAGTGCTAAAAACACAAATAACACAAACAAATGAGGAATTCAATATTCTTTTCTATTTTGTGTTTGAAGAGACAGATGTGCTCTGAGACACCTTCATCAACTCATACTTTACTTTGTACCCCAAATCTACACAATTATCAACATACATTGCAATCTGGTAGTGTATGATCAAATGAGGTTATTAGAATTTATTCAAAATTGTAAGTTGCAGATCAGTGAGTTACTTAAGTGTTTCAAATCTAGCATTGAATGTGCAAATGATTATCTTTCCTGTATCACTACACAAGCATGTATGTATGTACAAAGTAACACAAATTTTGTCGTCTTTGGTTTCATAGTCTTGAAGCCAAGCAATTTGAAAAAAAAAAAAAACCAGCATTGGTACATACATTGTACATTCTTCTATCTCCTTAAAATTTAAAATTTTCATTAAAATTTGATTGATTTTGCAGTTCAGCTAAAATTCACATGGCAAAACATGATTACAGAGCAAAATGAAGTACTCTTGTTGTTGTGTTTTGTGCTGCATTTCAAACAATTATAAAACTTTATAAAAAACTTAAACAACTTGCAAGGTAAGCCTAGAAGCTACTGAAAGTACCCACCTCAAACTGTATTTGCAAATTACATTGTACATGACATTTGATTCTAAAGTTGAAATTATCAAGACTACAAATAAGATATTGTACATGTACATGTATGCTATATCAAGGTCGCAAGCTAGAATTCGCTCATTTTTGTTTTCATTTGATAAAAAACATATTGACTAGAGTATTACAAATGGGCTAGAAATAGAGTGTCAGTATATATCTGTACGTGTAGACATCATGAGGACAGTGTTAATGCATGACGGAATCCAAACTAAGACATTTAATTGTAAATTGGTAATTACTTTTATTTCTTTTATTTTAGCTTTTGCTAGGTACCTGAACAGGGAAAGTACCCACTTAGAAGTCTATTTCATTTGTTACATGTTGTAGCATGATTTGTGGAACTGAATATGACACTATGGGGAAATTTTAAGTCATTCCCATGAATGCATTTGAGCACTAAAGACAAATGTCCCATACGTAAGTTGAGCCATGTCCCATACGTAAGGTGTACTTTCGTTAATTAAACCAACTTCATGAAAATATGCTTTATTCTTTTGCAGTGAAACTTTTCTGAAAGATACTTCAGTATTGTACCTTTCTTCACTTCTAAACAGAACTTGATTAGTAAGGTACTTTCAGAGAATTTTTGGTTCAAACTTTATTTTAAAAAATCCAGTTTTTCTCTGGTCCCATACGTAAGTAATTTTGCCATATCTTTCTTAATAAAATAATTAACCAAAGGTCAAATGACATCAAACGTAAACACAATATTCTTCTCAGGGATACCAGTCCTCCTGATGATAAACAATAAAATCCAAGTGCTCCTTCATTACTTTTCAGAGGTTTGAAATCTCTGAATGTCCCATACGTAAGGTGCGCGATATCTTGGACTTGCCCCAAATTTGACCAGTTTACGTGTTATCTCTATGGAAGTGCAGTTTTTCTGGAAATGAAAATTGACATGACTATCTTTTTCGAGCACTAGCTCACCTATACTTCGGTGAATTTCTCTAAGATTTTAATATGTTGTAGCTGAGACTTTGGGCTATCGTGAATGTGCCCTTCATTTTTTCATACGGTATCGGGATCACGTCCAAAAACTTGGTTGAAATCAAAGCCTATCTTCGATGTATTTTCATATTTCTTTCTTTTTCCAACTTTCTTTGCAATAACTCAAGAAAAACATACCCTATCACCACCATATTTTGCACATGTTTAGTTCATGTCACGTACATTATTTCATAAAATAACAACTACTGCATCAGACGCCATCTTGGGTATGTAAATTAGGGTCAAAGGTAATAAATGTTTCATCCTGTATCTTGGTGAATACATATCCTATCTTTCCCATATTTTGCACACGTAAAGACCGTGTTACAAGGATCATTTCACAGAATAACCATTTTTTGCTCAGATGCCATCTTGTCTGTGCAGATCGGGGTCAAAGGTCATATGTACTTCTTTCTTTATCTTCGTTATGACGTGTTATCTCTATGGGAGGGAATTTTTCTAGATGTGAAAGTTGACATGATTGCCTTTATTGAGCACTAGCTCACTTACCCTTCGGTGAATTTCTCCCAGATTTTAATAAGTTGTAGCTTAGACTTTGCGCTATCGTACGTGTTCCCTTTGTATTCATACGGTGTCGGGATCACGTCCAAAAACGTGGTTGAAATTAAAGGTTATCTTCGATGTATTTTCATATTTCTTTCTTTTTCCAATTTTCTTTGCAATAACTCAAGAAAAATAGCCCCTATCACCACCATATTTTTCACATGTTTAGTTAATGTTACGTACATTATTTCATAAAATAACAACTACTTGATCAGACACCACCTTGGGTATGTAAATTAGGGTCAAAGGTCATAAATGTTTCATCCTGTATCTTGGTGAATACATGTCTTATCTTTCCCATATTTTGCACACGTGAAGACCATGTTACAAGAATCATTTCACAAAATAACTACTTTTTGCTGAGATGCCATCTTGGCTGTGCAAAGTGGGCTCAATGCTCAAATATACTTCATTCTGTATCCTCGTCATAGTGTGAACAGAATTTGGTACCATAGATGGCAGACCTGACTACCTTTTCAAAATCAGTATCCAAACATCACACAGCCAATATCCCTAAACACAGATGAAACCTGTATAGTCATGTCTAATTTGGGATCAAAACTCAAATCATTGATTTTTAAAAGATCGGATCACCTAATTTGTCAGTCTTGACAAATTCCGGGTCTAGTTTCATTTTATCAGCTTCACATTTTCTACATAGGCATGCATTTCGAATTGCCAGGAGAGATGCCCTTATGACCTTATCTATACATTTGAGTTGAAAATGTTAATCATCAGTGATAATTAAGTCTTCTGTGAGACTGGCGTCTCGTAATTTCATGATTGCAAAGAATGCACCATATTCCCCTGGCACTTTGGCTTTGCAGGAATCCTTTTGTGTTCTTTCCCCTTTCACAGGAAATGTACCACGGACGGATGTTCCTATGACAGTGTGATCACCCACGAAATGCCTGTTTAATGTAGATGGTGCTTGGCAATAGTGATTAGTTATCTTGACGGCAGATTTAATTGATGTTTAGCAAATATCTTACAAGATTTAATATGAAATTATAAAAAAAGTTTTTTAAAGTAAAAAAAATGCCAATGGGAAAAAATCATAAATCACACTGGTCTTTCTAAACCGACAATGACAGTGAATATCTCGAAGATTTTACAACAACAGTGTGAGGTTTGCATTCGGCAGTAATTTTGGAGTAGTTTCCATGTGCAGAGCCCTCATGAATTTTCAAATGCATGTAGTTGCACTGACTGCTATCATTCTCTTATTCGAAGTAAGACAAAATGTTATGCACCTCTAAATGAATGGGAAAGAATGGCAAAATACTATGATAGTGTGAAAGAGACAGGGGAATTCTATTTTCACTGAAAGACAACATGTATTATACCTAGGAGAGTAGACTAGAATTCCTTTGGGTTCTGCAATATGTTGTGATTGACATTGGTGCTCAGCCAATAAAACTTCGATATTGAAGACTGGCAACTGTTATGCCACGCCCGGTTCCACTCCTCTATTCGGAGGTTTCTTACTATAGTCTGGGTGCCAGAGGCTGAAGCTTGTTTTACCGTCCACCCAATGTTTTTTGATGGTTTTACCCTATTTCGGGGGTGCTGAATCCGAATCCGGATGATGCAACTCTTGCATCCTTGAGGGTTTTGAGATATTCAAGATGGCCGCCAAAATGGCCGCCAAAACCGAAAATTCCCACGTATTTCTTTCTAAATGGTGTGAAATTGAAAAGAATTGATGATTCTCCCTATTTGGAAGGTGCTGAATCCTAATCTGGATGATGCAACTCTTGCATCCATGGAGTTTTTTAGATATTCAAGATGGCTGCCAAAAATGGCCGCCAATTAAAACCGGAAATTCCCATGTATTTCCTTCTAAATGTTGAGAAATTAAAAATAATTGATGGTTTTACCATATTTCGAGGGTGCTGAATCCGAATCTGGATGATGCAACTCTTGCATCCATGAAGTTTAAGAGATATTCAAGATGGCCGCCAAAATGGCCGCCAATTAAAACCGGAAATTCCCACGTATTTCCTTCTAAAAGGTGAGATGTTGAAAACAATTGATGGTTTTACCTTATTTCGAGGGTGCTGAATCCAAATCTGGATGACGCAACTCTTGCATCCATGAAGTTTTAGAGATATTCAAGATGGCCGCCAAAATGGCCACCAAAACCGAAAATTCCCACGTATTTGCGTCTTCTAAATGGTGAGAAATTGAACACAATTGATTTTTTTAACCCTATTTCGAGGGTGTTGAATCAGAATCTAGATGGTGCAACTCCTGCATTGTTGAAGATTTTGAGATAGTCAATACGGCCGTTAAAATGGCCGCCCAAAACGGAAGTTCCCATGTATTTCCTTCTAAATGGTGACAATTTGAAAGCAATTGGTGGTTTTTATCTTATTTTGAGTGTGCTGAATCCTAAGCTCAGGATACAACTCTTGCATCCTTAAGGGTTTTGAGATAAAGATGGTCGCCAAAAATGACCGAGAAAAACGGAAATTCAAATGTAGACCCCCTATTTCCTTCTAAATTGTGTAAAATATAGAACAGTTGGTGGTTTTACGCTATTTTGAGTTTGCTGAATTTGAAGCTCCAGTATACAGCTCTTACTTCCTTGAGGGTTTTGAGATAATAAAGATGGCCGCCAGAATGGCCCCTAAATGGCCGTCAAGAACGAAAATTTCCATGTGAGCCCTATATTACCTTCTAAATGGTGTGAAATTGAAAACAAGTGGCGGTTTCACTCTATTTCGAGGGTGCTGAATCCGAACCTGGTTGATGCAACTTTTGTGTTCTTTTTTTAAGGGTTTTGAGATGTCCAAGATGACCGCCAAAATAACTGTCAAAAATTGGTAAATTTTAGGCCCTATTCAGCACCCTCGAAACTTGGTTGTTGAAATTCGTCCATTCTTTAGGGTTTTTAGACGTCCAAGATGACAGCCAAAATAAGTGGCAGAAATTCCAATGTCAATATATTTTTTCTTAATGGTAAAATTTTTAAAATAAATTGATGGTCTTAGCCTATTTCGAGGGTGCTGAAGGTCTTTGAAGGTTTTCGGACATCTATAAATGTCCTGTATGAACGGAAACTCCTTAAAGGTAGGGGATACCTTTTACAGAACTCCCAAAATGCAGCAAAACATTACATATGAACCTCAGGGGACTTGCTTAGGCCACTGCTTAGAAATTTGAAAGTCAACAGTTATCTACAATTTGCATAATGCACAAAACTCAACTACTCAGTAGTTCTGTGTGTCAGCCACACCTAAGCCTTTTTGTTGCAGTCTTCTGTATTTTTCATCTATAAACACAAATCTAAAAGTATAAGAGCTGATGTAATAACATATGGAGTGTGTGGCAAGAATGTATATAGAAATGTTTGTAAGTTTTGATGAACTTTCTTCACAAAATATGATGATGGACACACATGCAGTGCATGGGTCTGCATTTGAAGGTAGCCTAGTAATGTACTGGAATTTACGGAGAGTCCCGAAAAAATTCAAATCAAAATCTAACGGTCAATAAAAATGTACTAAATGTTACCTTCCACTTTCAATACTTTATGGGAGTTGCTAAAATGATACTCTCTTCAACATACCACTGTGTTTATACAACTCTTCATTTAAGGCATGCAAATGGGATTCCCTACCTTTAACATGTTCTTATACTGAAATGGTGAAGTATTGTGCTCCAACGCGAAGCGGGAGATTAAACCCATGCAGGGTGAAAAGCAATAATTCGTATTCTTGAATTCAACTCAGTTGAGCGAATTTGTCAAATCAGCCAAAATTTATTGAAAGTCAAAATGACAGTCACAATGGTATTGTAATATACTGAGATATTCCGATATGTCTCAAACGGAACTTTTACACGTACTGGAAAAAAAGAAGAAGTGATATTGACATCATACTGAAACGTACAAACGCAAAAAAAAAAAGATACGATTGAAAATGTCTTTATGCATAATTGTTATGAAATAATGCTTGTGGTCTCCAATAATATGGTTCCATAGATGTAAAGTTAATCATTTTCGGCTATCAATAGAGTAAAATTAAATTATGGCATGTTGGTATTTGGTGTTGAAACTTGTCTTGTATTCTGACGAGTCTCGCCTCGTATTCTTGTGAAACTTGTCGCATATTCTGATTAGGTCATTGGAAATGGTTGCATCCATGACCACTATAGTAGATATCAATAAGGGTAATTTCAAAAGCACTCTGCGCGATTATATGATATTCGTAAGTACTGGATTATCAACTATTACCTTCCATGTTGTCGTTTGATTTTTATTTAGTTTTTTTTTCCAAGGCGCGTTACCTGTGATTTATCCGTCCCCTCACGCTAGTGTGTGTTTGTAATAGATTATATACATATACATAATGTTACATCATATTGAAGAAAAAATTGAAGCATAACAATAAAAATGTCCCACTCGTGTCTTCAACAATGTCATCAAGACCACCAATATAAACCAAATAACCAATTTGAGTGTTCATGGATAAAGAGATTAAAACTGCTCATGGATTAAGGCAGGTAATGTTGGGTAATTTCAGTACCCTTCTCTACATCACTATCACAATATGATTTAGATGAACATGTCTTGTGCATTATTGTTAGTGTTCAAAACTTGTCCGTTATATGTAGAGGAAACAGTGTAATCTTGCAATTATTCAACCGCATCTGTAGTCTTGAAGGATTAATTATTGCTGGCACACTTGTATCGTACCAACTCAAAGATACCCAGTAGAGCTGGTTTCACTGTATATACAGCAAGTTCAAACTGTGCCATTGACGAAAACCATCAATTGTTATCAATATCTCACCATTTATAAGAAGGAAATACATTGGAGTTTCCGTTTCGTCGGCCATTTTGGCGGCCATTTTGACTATCTCGAGGTGCATCATCCAGATTCGGTTTCAGCACCCTCGAAATAGAGTAAAACCATCAACTGTTTTCTATTTCTCACCATTTAAAAGCTAATACATAGATATTTCCGGTTTTGATTGGCGGCCATTTTGGCGGCCATTTTGGCGGCCATTTTGGCGGCGATTTTGGCGGCAATCTTGAATATCTCAATACCCTCAAGGATGCAAGGTTTGCATCATCCAGACTCGGATTTAACACTATACAAATAGGGTAGATCCATCAATTGTTTTCAATTTCTCACCATTCAGAAGAAAATACATGGGAATTTCCGGTTTTAATTGGCGGCCATTTTGAGAGCCATTTTGGCGGCCGTCTTGAATATCTCAAAAACTTCATGGATGCATGAGTTGCATCATCCAGATTCGGATTCAGCACCTTCCATATAGGGAGAATCATCAATTATTTCCAATTTCACACCATTTAGAAGGAAATACGTGGGAATTTTCGGTTTTGGTGGCCATTTTGGCGGCCATCTTGAATATCTCAAAATCCTCAAGGATGCAAGAGTTGCGTCATCCAGATTCGGATTCAGCACCCTCGAAATAGGGTAAAACCATCAATTGTTTTCAATATCTCACCTTTTAGAAGGAAATACGTGGGAATTTGCGGTTTTGGCGGCCATTTTGGCGGCCATCTTGAATATCTCAAAATCCTCAAGGATGCAAGAGTTGCGTCATCCAGATTCGGATTCAGCACCCTCGAAATAGGGTAAATCCATCAATTGTTTTCAATATCTCACCATTTAGAAGGAAATACGTGGGAATTTCCGGTTTTGGCGGCCATTTTGGCGGCCATCTTGAATATCTCAAAAACCCTCAAGGATGCAAGAGTTGCATCATCCAGATTCGGATTCAGCACCCCTAAAATAGGGTAAAACCATCAAAAAACATTGGGTGGACGGTAAAACAAGGTTAGGCCCAAAAAGTGGCTTTGGCACCCAGACTACTAGACGTACTTTTAGTCAACTTGACTTCCACATCGTCGCGCCCTCTATTGACTGCCAATCAAGGACTGATTCAGGCTAAAAATACCCCGCCCGCTAGACTAGATTTTAACCTACGACTTCCTCATTTCCTTACAGGCGTCATCTCCGCTAGACCATCGAGCTTCCGTGCGAGGGCAAGTGTTGGTTGTAATGCAAAGCATGCAGTGGGTACTGCGTACTTGTTCAAATTCATGAAATTCTTCAATCGAGACATGTTCGTTGTTACTGTAGCGATGATAGTATTTACTTCAGGTGAAAATAAAAATCATAATACAGGTTGTCATGCACAAATATGACTGCAACATACATAAATACAAACACTATCATAAACCCTCACATGGTATGCTTTCCTAAATACTATGAAAGCATTGCAAGGCTTTGCTGGGGGCTTTTATTTTGTTATGGACTTACCAAACATCTGTAAAAATAAAAATTGAATTTGCTACTGTATTTCGTATTAGGAAGGCAACAGATGTGTAGGAAGGCAACAGGTGTGCATGAAAGCACAACTTCAGACAATTTTTTTGTTTATACGTAAGGGCAATTCCGCATGGAAGGGGCAAAAACAGGAAAATTCAAAGTAAAGTAAATGCTCACAAATTTAAGTTTCCCACACAGACAGGTTGTTGTGCTTACGGAAAGAAAAAGCCCTTTTCCAATAACTTCCCTCGTTTTTGTTGTGCACATCTTTAAAGTTAGAAGACTATTCATTGTATTTATCTAAAATTTTACAATATCACTCTGTTTGCAACTGATTGACAAATTGCCCTACATCGACGTAAATAAGCATTTACGTCGATGTAGGGCAATTTGTCAATCAGTTGCAATGAAAACATCTCGACGGAAGAAATTCATGAACTTGAATAACAAAGCAGTACCCGCTGCATGCTATAAGGATTAGAACCAACACTTGCTTTCGGGCGAAAGCTCGGTGGTCTAGTGGAAATGACGCCTGTCCGGTGATCAGGAGGTCGTAGGTTCGAATCCTGCTCGAGTATGTACGCCCATGATTCTTTATCATGGCTACTAATAAAACACTGATCAATTCAATGCTTATTTACGTCGATGTACGGCAATTTCTCAATCAGTTGCAATGAAAACATCTCGACAGAAGAAATTCATGAATTTGAATAACAAAGCAGTACCCGCTGCATGCTATAAGGATTATAGTCCATGGGCCAAGAGCCGAAAAATGGGTTGTTGGTACCACCCGAGGTGGCAAAACCTGATTGGTGTCATTTTGTTTGTCGGACATAGATATGCTTATCAAGCTATGATAGCATTTCCAAATGAGTAGCTTAGTCATATTAAATGAATTTTTAACCAATTTGGTATCGTTTTTATATCCCTATACTTCTGAATCGAAACTAACCGCTATACAAAGAAGAGCGCTGTCTTCCTTATGTCCACAGGTGTTCTGTTGTAAACGCGGTGCGCTTCGTCTTTATTCAAGGCAGCGAAAGGAATATCCAAAGGGTTATGATGTCCACAGCTGTCACGCAGTGCACTTAGTCTTTATCTGGACCAATGTACCGTTTTCATTATCTAAAGTTCCTAATAAAAGGGATGATCTATACTGTTTTAATACCACCCTCTCAACAAATACATCGACAGTTTTAAACAAAATCACTCTGTTTATTTACAACATTATCAATTATAATGTATCATAGTGTACCGGTACATTGTTTTTGCATAATCTTTCATTGTTGGATGGAAATAAAGCGACATTGGCGTGGTATTAGCGTTTTCACCGTAGAGTTTTCACCGGAAAATGATAAATAAATGAAAAAGACGCTAGAATTCACTAGAAATTGCTTTGTTGTTGTTGTTGTTTTTAGATAAAGGGATATACACTGTATTATAAGCTTTGGATATTCCCTTCGCCGTCTTGAATATTAGACTAAGCGCTGTGGACATCATATCCCTTGGATATTCCCTTCGCTGCCTTGAATAAAGACTAAGCGCACCGCGTTTACAACAGAACACCTGTGAACATACAGAAGACAGTGCTCTTCTTGGTATAGCGGTTGGTCTCGATTCAGAAGTACAGGGACATAACAACGAGGCCAAATTGGTTTAAAATTCATTTATTATGACTAAGCTACTCATTTGGAAATGCTATCATAGCTTGATAAGCATATCTATGCCCGACTAACAAAATGACACCAAAAAGGTATTGCCACCTCAGATGGTACCAATATCTGGCCTGGCCCATGGACTATTAGAACAAACACTAAGCTTTCGGGCGAAAGCTCGGTGGTCTAGTGGAGATGACGCCTGTCCGGTGATCAGGAGGTCATAGGTTCGAATCCTGCTCGAGTATGTACGCCCATGATTTTTTATCATGGCTACATCTAAAACATTGATCAATTTAGTGCTTATTTACGTCGATGTACAGGGCAATTTGTCAATCAGTTGCAATGAAAACATCTCGACGGAAGAAATTCATTGATTTGAATCACTCTGCTTTATACATACTTCCATACTTTTTCTTGTTATGCTTCAAAAGGCACATTTTTTTGAAGCATTAAGTCACTCCCTTTGATATTTTTTTTTGAGAAATTTTCAAAATCTATTGACAAATTGACGTAATTCCGTTACTATGAAAATAAGAAAAGTTTTGTTCTAAACAACCTAATCACTGATTTTTTCCCCACTTATAGATTTTTTTTTCTACATGTGACTCCCTGAAAACTCACAAAACATTTTGTATTAAAATATCTCCTTTAGTTCTGCTGTAATTGTGGTAACGGAATTACATGGTAACAGAATAACACAAACATCTATAAAATGGAAATGAATGACATAACCTACGTTTATGGCAATGGGTATATGAATTGTCCATGATAGCTTCAGGGCATTTACATCCTTGAGCTTAATGGTGTTAGTGATTGGCAGGAAAGGAGTGAAATTTGAAATATATGTATGATGTACACGGACATGACTCAGCATATCTGGATGCCTCTGACAGTGAGTCCTGACATCAGGGTAGGTTCCTACATGCCGGACAAGACTACTTGTGCTTGAAGTCTTCTCCCTACTTTCACCTTTTTTCATTAACAAAAACTACATGGAGACTGTGCTAACTTATAAAATAGGTTATTGCTAAAGACAGTCATTTTCAAATGTTAAAAATCATGCTGAATTCTGAGATATCAATGTATCTTTTCCTGCTTAAAGAGTTGTATGGTTTAATACAATATCTTATAGTGCTGAGGGACTATTGAATGGGTATGATGTTTCAAAGCATAGTTGAACAAAGGTTAGAAAGAAGAGGAATGGCACACAATTTCTTTAAAAATAGAGGAGAGCACTGCTACTAATAGAGAGAAATGAACAGGATTATTTTTGTGAGGAGAGATCAAGTATTTAAGACAAGGATCATACTCATAGTATGATAGAAGTCATAAATTGATATGGGATGCCTATTGAATGTGACACCATTGATCTTTCTGTATGCTAAAGTCTTTTATTGAATATGTCCTGTTTTCATCTTCAAGTCATTTCTCTTTAATGGTAAGTGTATGACAATGACCTTCTTTCATCTGTTTTTCCTCCACAAAGACACTTATCATGATTGTAATGACCCCTTGATGTAGAGCATCTGCTACCCTTTGAAATTTGTTCTTTAATCCTTTCTTTTTAAAAGGAATAAGGACAATAATAACATGTGTGATGAACATACACTATTAAATCGTTTTTTGTGATACAGCTATAAAATGTAGCATTTAGGCCTATACCTCCCATATTTGGAAGATTTCATTTAAAGTCAATGCATATCTGATTAACTATCTTTCTTTTACCACTTGCTGTAGAATCCAGTTTCTTTAGTGCCAGTACAGTGTATTTTATCATTTGCTTTCAGTCAGTCAAAATACCACTTACTGCAGAAGAGAAGATGCACACTTTTTGTGAGTGAATATCTGGCAACACACAGGAAGAAGAAGATTGTCAAAGTCAAGAAGAAAGACAGAGTCAGAAAACAGGTAGGAAATTTGTAGCCCAATTCATGAATATAGTCAGTGATCAAATCTCTGCCATATTTCTGAGGGCGTCATTTGGAAAATATGTGTGGTCAGAAGTTAAAAAAAAATAACATTGTTCACACGTTGTATAATGTGGCACTAACTTAGTGAGCTGCAGATTGATAAAAGAAGCCCCCCACCCCTTACAGAATTTAATGGACTCACTTTAATTATTCACAAAGTTGTAGTTTATTAAAGGTATTTTTCTGTATTATATTTCATTCTAGCTTTGTTCATTTTATTTTTGTAGGCTGAAGTATATAGGTCCTACATTGTAAAGTACTTATTAAAGTATATGCACTGCATTGTAATACCAGCAGGCAACTTTAGCGCCATTGGTAAAATGTCACTTTTAGTGATTAATATAAGGCACAACGTACTGACTGAACACTGGTGCATCTACAATTATGAAAAGAAAACTTTCTTTTCAATTTATAATTGAATAGTAATTTGTTATGTTTGTCATCGAACAACAACTGCATCTTTTCACTTAACAAAATACAAGTTTCTATTGCATCCTTTGTGTTTATCCTTAATATTAAATATTGTGTTCAATGATGGGTTTGCACACTATGCTCTTGCACTGTCAATTGCCACTTCATGATTTCGAATAAAATTTAAGTGATTGGCATGTCAATGTAGACAGTTTGTTTTATTCTTTTCGTGTGCGTGTGCATATAATATTATGTACAGCAGTTGTAAGAAGTTCAGATTATATTTTCAATAATTGACATATTCAGGAACAAGAAAATAGAGAAAGGTGTCTTGCATTACATTAACAAAAAAAAAAAGAAATACAAGAAAACTTGAGCATTGTTGACTGGATTTACAGAATTGTATTTGTGTAGGGCTATTATAATGTAATTCCGTTGTCATGCATCTTAGATGTAATTTGCCTACAGAGTGTAGAAGACAAATCTTGGTAACTTCAAACCACAGTCGTTAGCATAACAATTTAATTTTTTTTTTTGACAATAGAAACTCATTTGGCAACTATTAGACAGGGCAGAGCCAGGTAAAACCTCCTTTTTTTCCAGTCAAGGTTTTCTCACTTTATTCTGGTACTTTAGACCATACTTAACAAAATAAGCTTCTGCGCCATCTTGAAATCTGTCCCGAATCCAAGATGGCCGCCAAAAATCCAAAATGGTCTCCAGAGGACCTAAAAAGTGCCTTCTGTGGTTAAGATTTGTCTGGGGATGGTTTTTTTAAAACTGTATTTGATGATAAATCGTAAGAGAAATAAGATTTAGTTGATTAAAATTAAAATCAGTGTTTTTTATTGCGAAAACCCAAGATGGCCGCCAGACGCAGCTCCCGAAATTAATAAATGTCGTAACTTCTGTTCTGAAACGTTTACGACCATGCTTCTGGTGTCTACCGCTAGGTTTTTAGGGGTGAGGAATCTATTTCTGCATGTATATTACCAATTTGAGTGTTTGATCTTTAAGAAAATTCAATATGGCTACTACAACTCGGCCCTTGTTAACCTGAATTGGACTACGACATTCTCTGAAACTTTTTTTTTTTCAGGGTATGGTTTTGTGAACTAAAGAGACTGTAATGCTAATTTAAAGGTTCTACCCCATCCAGATGCATGGATTATCGGCAAAAACCGGCAAAAAACGGTGAAACACTATTTCAGATTTCAAATGGAAATTCCCATGAAGTTTAAAAATTCAGATCAATGATAGATCAGCTCTTGCCCAGCTGTACTAGCCGTAGACCTATTGTATTTTCTGGTTTGTGGTTGTCCAGGGTTCTGAGTGTACCACAGGGATGCCAACTGTTCCGATTTAGCCGTATTTTTCCGATATTTCTGATAAGAATACACTTGTACGCTTTGTTGTGGTTTGTCCCGATTTTTTAAGTTTCTGGGCTGACCATACCCACTCATTTAATGCACACTTGGCAGAGATACATTGCGCAGGCAAAGGCTACTGCATATGAATAATGTGTCATATGCGTGTACTGAAAATGCAGTGCTTTGTTAATGGCCTTGAGTAAAACAAAAATTTTTCACCTGACATGCTGCCTAATTTGTGAATTAATTAGTGACTTTGCGTAGATGTTGTGAGTATAAAAATACTTACGTGGGCATGATAATCATGTCTGTCATAAATATTTACCTCTGAAAATGAAAATTATATATATTTTAATGCATTTTATTCAATTTTCTCCCGATAATCTTAATTCCCATGGCCAGTCCCATATGAGTAATTTTCTGTTATGTCTTGTGGTTTAATCACAAAGACTTAGAGGCCGACTTCATAGTTTCAGGCAGCAATAATAGCCATATATTTATGACAGAAATGTATGTAATATACGTCGTGTGTTCCATGAAATGATAGATTTTTTTTTTTTAATAATTGATATTTTGATTAAATAAATGACAAATAACAGATTTTTATTCTTTTCTTCGTTCTTTTCTCCAGGCCATTCCTTCAAATATTTTACAAGCGAATTATACTTACAAGTGTAAGATATATACCATTTAAGCCTGAATTTTCTTCTTACTGCTGTATTGCTACTTTTGCAAGATTTTCCCGAAAATCCTTTTTTTTTTTGGTCCCAAAAATATATATTTTTTTAACTTCTAGGAATACTTTTTTTTTTAGACGCCGAAGGTTGGCATCCCTGGTCCCAGGTCTTTTGGATCCCTTTCACTCGGAAGGAGTTGACTCCCAGCTGGCGCCATTTCCGCATTTCACACTTTCCGAGTTATTTTTGACGCCGCAAAAATAAGAGTTTAAGCTTTCTCATTACTTGCAGTGGAGGAATTGCAAATAAAGCAGACTTAACTCTGTGGCAGTGATCCTCTGCGAACTCTATACGGTCTGGTTTCAGTTGCCGAATCACAACTTTCAGGGTCTGTGTTTGGTGTGACTGTGGATTTCTGCAGTTTGCTGGACTGGTCTTCAAAACGCTTCAGCTTCGTTTGAAAATTGATACGGCAGCTATTATGAATGGTGATGTCAGAGTTAACTGCGGATAGCCGTTGTGCCGCCAAAAGAACCTCAGCATAGGGATTCTTCGAGCATGCTGGCAAACTGCTGTCTATCCTTGACCACTTGTCTGCTAAATCCTTATACCGTTGTAGTCCATTTTCGGCCACCGGCACCCTACAAAAGTTCTCATCTGCCTTAATGTAACTGTTGCAAAGAAAGCACAAGCTCAAGAAAGGTGTCGCAGCCATTGCTTTAATAGTCTCTAAAACTGCATTGCTTGCACTGTTAGCATTCTCTGATGAGTCACAGCATCACAGAGTCTGTACGATATTTTGATTAATTCTCATCACCAAAAGGGACTTTTTTGTGTCCCGGGTTATATCCCAGGTCCATGGTATCCTCCCAATTAAACAATTAATGTTATACTAAAACTAACAATGACACCTCTCGCTAAAACCCCACAGAAATTCGCTATCTTAGGGATCCAAAAGACCTGGGACTTTTTTGAATAACGACAAGAAAATATTCCAAAATGGAGCATAACTTCACTCTCTAAACGGAAAATAATTGTCAGAAATCGTTGCTAAAATTTCAAATTTTGACTTCGTGAACAACAAAAAACTTTCAAGTATGTTACTAAGTATGTATTTCTTTCCGGAACTCTAAAATATCACATTCGAGAAGTCATGCGTCCGGATATGTCTGGAAATAATCAAAAGAGGTGCACTTTCTACCTTCGTTCCGAGCACGAAATTTCATAGTCATTCGCATACGGTAAGGCAGGGTACAGTCCCACGTACCCACGTCTTTGTCGCTCTAACGTCACCTGTACTTCAGTGCTGTACGGCACTGCTGTACTCTGATCGTAACTCGTATCGGGAATTCGTAGTTGTAATGTTACTTACTAGAGTGAAGTAAAATCTGCGTTAAGTCCGAATAATCCAATGTCGTGAATTTGCAACTGCATAAATGGTATCATAGCCGATTATATACTCAAATTTTTGCTACATTCTTTTTAATATGCCAGTTCTGATAACAAAGTGCTTGTCTTTGAGGTAGCGAGGTCCCCAGCACACTGCTACATTGTACTTAGCGACATCCCGCGTCCCACTCTCATAGCATGCATGAGCAATGTTCCGCAGCATGCAGCCACCTCGCATCGCACAGTAACATTACGCTGCATTGCATCGACCAATCAGCTCGCTGGATCGAAGCAGCATGGGAAAGTCCATTCATTGCGCAAGCGCAAATCAGTTTTTCTTAGAATATGACGTCATTATTTTGGTTTGCTGCTCCAAGATTTTTGACAAGATGCCTCATTTATTTTCACTTGTAACTTCCAAAATAGGTCTTCGGCAAAGCAAACAGGGCTACATTAACGTCCGCACATGTCTTATGAATATGTATGTCAAGTTTCATGAATATTAAGTGTGCGTCCAGATGTGTCTGGAAATAATCGCACGGTAGTTTTCCGAGACAGAGAAACATGAAATATTGAAGAACTTAAAAAGTTCCTGATTGTTTCTCGTGATTTTTCGTATGTAGATAGAAATTATGATTTTGCATTGATACTGAAAGTTTGAGCGATTTTGTTCAATGTATAGCGGAGATATGAGAAGGTGAAATTTTGGTGAAAATGAGAACGCCCGATTCGCACTGCCTCGGTGACGGTTGAAAATTCAAAACGTTTCGTGGGTTTCGGGGGAATTAATTATAGTCGTCCGCGGTGAGTGTATATGGCTATTTTTGCTTCCTGAAACTCTGAAGTCGGCGTCTAAGTTTTTGTGATTAAACCACAAGACATAACAGAAAATTACTCATATGGGACTGGCCATGGCATTTAATATCATCGGGAGAAAATTGAATAAAATACATCAAAAATATATAATTTTCATTATCAGAGGAAATATTTATGACAGGCATGATGATCATGCCCACGTAAGTATTTTTATACTCACAACATATACGCAAAGTCACAAATTAATTCACAAATAAGGCAGCCTGTCAGGTGAAAAATGGTTGTTTTACTTAAGTCCATGAAACTGCATTTTCAGTACACGCACAGGTACACATTATTCATATGCAGCAGCCTTTGCCTGCGCATTGTATCTCTGCCAAGTGTGCATTAAATGAGTGGGTATGTTCAGCCTTGATCAGAAATTTAAAAAAATCGGGACAAACCACAAAAAAGCGTACAAGCGTATTTTTATCAGAAAAATCGGAAAAATACGGCTAAATCGGAACAGTTGGCATCCCTGTGGGACACTTAGAACCCTGGACAACCACAAGCCAGAAAATACAATAGGCCTACGGCTAGTACAGCTGGGCAAGAGCTGATCCAACCTTGATCAGAATTTTCAAACTTCATGGGAATTTCCATTTGAAATGTGAAATAGTGTTTCACCTGGGTTTTTCCCCGGTAATCCATGCATCTGGATGGGGCAGAACCTTTAAGTTAGCATTACAGTCTCTCTAGTTCACAAAACCATACCCTGAAAAAAAAAAAAAGTTTCAAAGAATGTCATAGTCCAATTCAGGTTAACAATGGCCGAGCTGTAGTAGCCATATTGAATTTTCTTAAAGATCAAACACTCAAATTGGCAAAATACATGCAGAAATAGATTCCCTACCCCTAAAAACCTAGGGGTAGATACCATAATCCTTTCAGAACAGATGTTATGACATGTATTACTTTCGGGAGCCGCGTCTGGCGGCCATCTTGGATTTTCGCAATAAAAACAACTGATTTTGATTTTAATCCACTGAATCTTATTAGGTGATACGCTATCAGCGTATCACCTATTGTGATTGTCAAAATCTCTCTTTATTAGGTGATACGCTATCAGCGTATCACCTATTGTGATTGTCAAAATCTCTCTTTATTTTTTTTTATTCTTCTTTCTTTCTGGACAATTTTGTGTCGTCAATATCTCAACAATGACATTACGGAATGACATGAAATTTCAGTCAACATGTCTCATAACAATATCTAGCCACAATAAGGTTTTCATGACAGTAACATATCTATGACGTCATTTAGGCGCCATTTTGTGATTTTCGGACCTTGTCACATGATCGATCATAACTTCATAACTAGATGTAATTTCTGCGTCATTTTCGGTGGACATAAAGTTCAGGTCACGCTCTATCTTACTTTTTAACGCTAGTTACCCAGGTCTTCATTACGCGCGCGTAAGAGCGCGTCAAAATTTTAAAAGGCTCAAAACGACTTCCCAATGGGAAATCTCGAAGTTTCAGACAATTTTAAGCGTTTCAAACATTTTCTCGCGTGGGCGTCCGTCCGCGCAATTTCGCGCGCAGAGGGCGTAACCAACATGAAAATGCAATTTTTTTGACTGATTTGGATTCCTGATACTTTGAGTAACAATATCCACTGATTTCCGATCGATGTTGACCTATAACAAAGGAATGCGCTGGCGTCAAAGTTGAAATTTCGTGTGCGCGTCTATGTGGAAATATAGCGAAAAACATGTCTTTGTTTATTTCGCAATAGCTCTTTAAAAAGTCCGTTGACCCTATGTTTTTATTGCATATTACAAAAGCATATGAATTGGAAATAACGTTTCAAGTATCAATATTTCCCGAAATACATTATGACGTCATCATATCATCATCTGAAATAAAAAAAGTGGAATTAATTTTTTTGAGGTACTGTTTCTAACATTCATTTGCTCGTATCTCTGTTGTTTAAGCTCAATATTATCCCAAATTCACATATGTTGTACTTTTAACATTTGCCTTTCAAGTCCATGTCATGGTTTTGAAATTTGATGACGTTATCATACTTTAAATTGTGATTAAAAGTAAAGATGTAAAATCGGACAAGTTTACGTGTTATGTCTATGGGAAGTGATTTTTTTTAAAACCATCCATTGACTTGACAACGTTTAAGCAACTTTATCTCAGCTGATTTTGCTTCATTTCCTCTGAAATTTAAGTATGTTGTAGCTGAGACAATAAGCTGCAGTTATCATGCATTTTGTTCTTTGAAATCTTCTCAATGGGTTGACAATTTTGCAGTTTAAAACTGAAAATGAGAATGGAATGTGGACGAATCGATTCCTGATTCATCTTTCACATACATAAGTTTACGTTCCTCATATTTTCTCGTCGAGACGTATGGCCGAGTGGTTAAAGGCGCCGTCTCAGAGACGTGAGGTTGCACTCGTGCAGGTTCGAACCCCACAAGATCACGGAACAAAATACCTAGCTATTTTACTTTTTTTTCTTCAATGGTGTATTACACATTCGTCCATGTAGAAATTACGTTCGTATATAAACGCACCTATACGCACACACACACACACACACACACAATATCCCTCTGTTTTGTGTTGGAGACCACATTGCTTCGACTGCTGCAGAATGTTGCATCCTGACTCTGTCAAATAGTATGTAATGACGACAACGGAGGTGTTGTACTTTGAGCAATTGTCTTTCAAGTCCATGTCATTGTTTTGTACTTTGATGACGTCATCACACTGAAAATTGTGATTAAAGGCAAGGTATCAAAATCAGCCGATTATAGGTTTTATGTCTGCGGGACGTATTTTTCCGAAATTGCCAGAAATGGCACAGCGACCTCAGTCGTTACAAGGCCGCATTTCCGTCTAGCAATGCAATACATGTTCACGCGGCCACAATTGTTGAGTGGGCATTGACTTTTCTCCCTGTAATATCTATACATTTTTTTTCGGCCTTACCGTTTCCGTGGATGTCCCGTGGCCGAGTGGTTAGAGAAACCGTTTTGCATGCACGCTCAATATAACTTCAAGGTGCCTATATCACATTCTTTTCTTTGTCGATCACAGATGACCGACATCTGATGACCCCAGGCGTATCACCTAACTCGTCAGTGTGACGAGTTTCATGTCTCGTTTTTTAGGTGATACGCTATCAGCGTATCACCTATTGTGTTTGTCAAAATCTTCCTTTCTTTCTTTTTATTCTTCTTTCTTTCTGGCACATTTTGTGTCGTGAATATCTCAACATTGACATGACGGAATAACATGACATTTTCAGTCAACATGTATCATGACAATATCTAGCCACAATAAGGTTTTCATGACAGTAACATATCTATGACGTCATCTAGGCGCCATTTTGTAATTTTCGGACCATGTTACATGATCGATCATAACTTCATAACTAAAGGTCATTTCTGTATCATTTTCGTTGGACATAAAGTTCAGGTCACGCTCTATCTTACTTTTTAATGCTAATTACCCAGGACATCATTACGCGCGCATTAGCGCGCGTCAAAGTTTTTAAATGCTTTAAACGACTTCCCAATGGGAAATCTCGAAGTTTCAGACAATTTTAAGCGTTCCGCGCGTTCGCGTCCGTCCGCGCATTTCCGCGCGCAGTGCGCGTAAGCAAAATGAAAATGCACATTTGTTGACAGATTTGGATTCCTGATACATTAAGTAACAATATCCATTGATTTCCGATCAATTTCGACCTATAACAAAGGAATGCGCTGGCGTCAAAGTTGAAATTTCGTGTGCGCGTCTATGTGGAAATATAGCGAAAAACATGTCTTTGTTTATTTCGCCATATCTCTTTAAAACGTCAGGTGACCCTATGTTTTTATTGCATATTACAAAAGCATATGAATTGAAAATAACGTTTCAAGTATCAATATTTCCCTAAATACATTATGACGTCATCATATCATCATCTGAAATCAAAAAAGTGGAATTAATTTTTTTGAGGTACTGTTTCTGACATTCATTTGCTCGTATCTCTGTTGTTTAAGCTCAATATTATCCCAAATTCAGATATGTTGTACTTTGAACATTTGCCTTTTAATTCCAAGTCATGGTTTTGAAATTTGATGACGTCATCATACCTTAAATTGTGATTTAAGGTAAAGATGCAAAATCGGACAAGTTTACGTGTTATGTCTATGGGAGGTGATTTTTTTTTAAACCATGCATTGACTTGACAACGTTTAAGCACCTTTATCTCAGCTGATTTTGCTTCATTTCCTCTGAAACTTAAGTATGTTGTAGCTGAGACAATAAGCTTCAGTAATCATGCATTTTATTTTTTGAAATCTCATCATCAGGTTGACAATTTTGCAGTTTAAAACTGAAAATGAGAATGGAATGTGGACAATACGATTCCCGATTCAGCTTTCACATACATAAGTTTACGTTCCTCATATTTTCTCGCCGAGACGTATGGCCGAGTGGTTAAAGGCGACGTCTCAGAGACGTGAGGTTGCGGGTTCGAACCCCACAAGATCACGAAACAAAATACTTAGCTATTTTACTTTTTTTCTTCAATTTTGTATTACATATTCGTCTATGTAGATATCACGTTCGTATATAAACGCACCTATACACACACACACAGACGCACAGACACACACCATATCCCTCTTTTTTGTGTTGGAGACCACATTGCTTCGACTGCTGCAAAATTTTGCAGGCTCACTTTGTCTAACCGATCATAGTATGTAATGACGACGACGGAGGTGTTGTACTTTGAACATTTGTCTTTCAAGACCATGTCATTGTTTTGTACTTTGATGACGTCATCACACTGAAAATTGTGATTAAAGGCAAGGTATCAAAACCAGCCGATTATAGGCTTTATGTCTACGGCGCGTATTTTTCCCAAGTTGCAAGAAATGGCATAGCGACATCAGTCGTTACAAGGCCGCATTTCCGTCTAGCAATGCAATACATGTTCACGCGGCCACGATTGTTGAGTGGGCATTGACTTTTTCCCCCTGTAATATCCATACATTTCTTTTTTGCCTTACCATTTCCGGGGATGTCCCGTGGCCGAGTGGTTAGAGAAACGGTTTTGCATGCACGCTCAATATAACTTCAAGGTGCCTATATCACATTCTTTTCTTTGTCAATCACAGATGACCGACACCTGATGACCCCAAGCGTATCACCTAACTCGTCAGCGTGACGAGTTTCATATCTCGTTTTTATTCTTCTTTCTTTCTGGACAATTTTGTGTCGTCAATATCTCAACAATGACATTACGGAATGACATGAAATTTTCAGTCAACATGTCTCATAACAATATCTAGCCACAATAAGGTTTTCATGACAGTAACATATCTATGACGTCATTTAGGCGCCATTTTGTGATTTTCGGACCTTGTCACATGATCGATCATAACTTCATAACTAGATGTAATTTCTGCGTCATTTTCGGTGGACATAAAGTTCAGGTCACGCTCTATCTTACTTTTTAACGCTAGTTACCCAGGTCTTCATTACGCGCGCGTAAGAGCGCGTCAAAATTTTAAAAGGCTCAAAACGACTTCCCAATGGGAAATCTCGAAGTTTCAGACAATTTTAAGCGTTTCAAACATTTTCTCGCGTGCGCGTCCGTCCGCGCAATTTCGCGCGCAGAGGGCGTAACCAACATGAAAATGCAATTTTTTTGACTGATTTGGATTCCTGATACTTTGAGTAACAATATCCACTGATTTCCGATCGATGTTGACCTATAACAAAGGAATGCGCTGGCGTCAAAGTTGAAATTTCGTGTGCGCGTCTATGTGGAAATATAGCGAAAAACATGTCTGTTTATTTCGCAATAGCTCTTTAAAAAGTCCGTTGACCCTATGTTTTTATTGCATATTACAAAAGCATATGAATTGGAAATAACGTTTCAAGTATCAATATTTCCCGAAATACATTATGACGTCATCATATCATCATCTGAAATCAAAAAAGTGGAATTAATTTTTTTGAGGTACTGTTTCTAACATTCATTTGCTCGTATCTCTGTTGTTTAAGCTCAATATTATCCCAAATTCAGATATGTTGTACTTTGAACATTTGCCTTTCAAGTCCATGTCATGGTTTTGAAATTTGATGACGATATCATACTTTAAATTGTGATTAAAAGTAAAGATGTAAAATCGGACAAGTTTACGTGTTATGTCTATGGGAAGTGATTTTTTTTTAAACCATCCATTGACTTGACAACGTTTAAGCAACTTTATCTCAGCTGATTTTGCTTCATTTCCTCTGAAATTTAAGTATGTTGTAGCTGAGACAATAAGCTGCAGTTATCATGCATTTTGTTCTTTGAAATCTTCTCATGAGGTTCACAATTTTGCAGTTTAAAACTGAAAATGAGAATGGAATGTGGACGAATCGATTCCTGATTCATCTTTCACATACATAAGTTTACGTTCCTCATATTTTCTCGTCGAGACGTATGGCCGAGTGGTTAAAGGCGCCGTCTCAGAGACGTGAGGTTGCACTCGTGCAGGTTCGAACCCCACAAGATGACGAAACAAAATACCTAGCTATTTTACTTTTTTTTTCTTCAATGGTGTATTACACATTCGTCCATGTAGAAATTACGTTCGTATATAAACGCACCTATACGCACACACACACACACACACACACACACACAATATCCCTCTGTTTTGTGTTGGAGACCACATTGCTTCGACTGCTGCAGAATGTTGCATCCTGACTCTGTCAAATAGTATGTAATGACGACAACGGAGGTGTTGTACTTTAAGCAATTGTCTTTCAAGTCCATGTCATTGTTTTGTACTTTGATGACGTCATCACACTGAAAATTGTGATTAAAGGCAAGGTATCAAAATCAGCCGATTATAGGTTTTATGTCTGCGGGACGTATTTTTCCGAAATTGCCAGAAATGGCACAGCGACCTCAGTCGTTACAAGGCCGCATTTCCTTCTAGCAATGCAATACATGTTCACGCGGCCACAATTGTTGAGTGGGCATTGACTTTTTCCCCCTGTAATATCTATACATTTTTTTTCGGCCTTACCGTTTCCGTGGATGTCCCGTGGCCGAGTGGTTAGAGAAACCGTTTTGCATGCACGCTCAATATAACTTCAAGGTGCCTATATCACATTCTTTTCTTTGTCGATCACAGATGACCGACATCTGATGACCCCAGGCGTATCACCTAACTCGTCAGTGTGACGAGTTTCATGTCTCGTTTTTAGGTGATACGCTATCAGCGTATCACCTATTGTGATTGTCAAAATCTCTCTTTATTTCTTTTTATTCTTCTTTCTTTCTGGACAATTTTGTGTCATCAATATCTCAAGAATGACATTACGGAATAACATGACATTTTCAGGGAACATGTCTCATGACAATATCTAGCCACAATAAGGTTTTCATGACAGTAACATATCTATGACGTCATCTAGGCGCCATTTTGTGATTTTCGGACCATGTTACATGATCGATCATAACTTCATAACTAAAGGTCATTTCTGTATCATTTTCGGTGGACATTAAGTTCAGGTCACGCTCTATCTTACATTTTAATGCTAATTACCTATGACATTATTACGCGCGCGTACGGGCGCGTCAAACTTTTAAAAGGCTCAAAACAACTTACCAATGGGAAATCTCGAAGTTTCAGACAATTTTAAGCGTTTCGCGCGTTCGCGTCCGTCCGCACATTTTCGCGCGTAGTGCGCGTAAGCAAAATGAAAATGCACATTTTTTGACAGATTTGGATTCCTGATACATTAAGTAACAATATCCCTTGATTTCCGATCAATTTTGACCTATAACAAAGGAATGCGCTGGCGTCAAAGTTGAAATTTCGTGTGCGCGTCTATGTGCAAATATAGCGAAAAACATGTCTTTGTTTATTTCGCCATAGCTCTTTAAAACGTCTGGTTACCCTATGTTTTTATTACAAATTAGAAAAACATATGAATTGGAAATAACGTTTCAAGTATCAATATCTCCATGAATACATTATGACGTCATCATATCATCATCTGACATCAAAAAAGTGGAATTAATTTTTTTGAGGTACTGTTTCTGACATTCATTTGCTCGTATCTCTGTTGTTTAAGCTCAATATTATCCCAAATTCAGATATGTTGTACTTTGAACATTTGCCTTTCAATTCAATGTCATAGTTTTGAAATTTGATGACGTCATCATACTTTAAATTGTATTTAAAGGTAAAGACGCAAAATCGGACAAGTTTACGTGTTATGTCTATGGGAGGTGATTTTTTTAGAAACCATGCATTGACTTGACAACGTTTAAGCACCTTTATCTCAGCTGATTTTGCTTCATTTCCTCTGAAACTTAAGTATGTTGTAGCTGTGACAATAAGCTGCAGTAATCATGCATTTTATTCTTTGAAATCTCCTCATCAGGTTGACAATTTTGCAATTTAAAACTGAAAATGAGAATGGAATGCGGACGAAACGATTCCTGATTCATCTTTCACGTACATAAGTTTACGTTCCTCTAATTTTCTCGGCGGGACATATGGCCGAGTGGTTAGAGGCGTCGTCTCAGAAACGTGAGGTTGGACACGTACGGGTTCGAACCTCACAAGAGCACGAAAGAAAATAATATTTTTTTTTTTTTTACTTTTTTTCTTCAATGGAGTACTACACCTTCGTCCATGTAGAAATCACGTTTGCATGTAAACACACCTATACGCACACACTCACAGAGTATACCTTTGTTTTGCGTTGGAGACTGCATTACTTCGACTGCTGCAAAATTTTGCAGGCTGGGCTTTTCAAACTGATAGATTATTTGTGTAACAAAATGAAATTTGTTCATATCAATTCAGTAACACAATGTAGTCGTGGTTACTTTGTGCTTATTTATACATGTAACAAGCTATACATTGTAAAAAAAAGGTATCTGCATTGTTCCTTTAAGTCAGTCTTCTGTATTGATGATTATTTGTCAATTAGTGGTTTTTGTGGAGTTTCAGATAGTGATAAAAAGTATGGATGATAAGTGCAGCGATAATTCCTACAGTTAGTTCAAAGTTGTGTTACAGATGTTTGATACATACATTTAGCATTGTGTGTGTGTATACGTGTGTATACAGGTTGGCCATATGACACATTCTAGACACTTAATCTTAATTAATTAGCAAACGTGATCAGCTATGGAACTGAATATGGTACTAATGTAAGATGTTAATGATTCTAATTAAAATGTGACGAGTTTAAAGGGATAACTTAACTGTGTGTAAAAATAAGGCAATTATAAGGAAATTTTAGGGGAATTTGATAACCATGCCTATAATAATTTCATACAGGTACTAATACCTGCCTCATGTTCATGTGGTGGGTCGTCATGTCACTAGCATACTGACAACGTACGATGAATGTGTTATACATTGAACAACTGTCTTTCAAGTCCATATCGATGTTTTATAATTTGATGACGTCATCATGCTAGAAGTTGTGATTAAAGGCAAGCTACCGAAATCAGCGAAGATTATACGTTTATGTCTATGGGAGGGGATTTTTGTTTTTTAACCATGCATTGCCTCGATAAAGCTCGAGCACCTTTACCTCACTTGATTTTGCTTTATTTCCTCTGAAACTTAAGTATGTTGTAGCTGAGACAATAAGCTGCAGTAATCATACATTTTATTTTTTTTTTTGATCTTCTCACCAGGTTGAGAATTTTGCGGCATAAAACTGAAAATGAGAATGGAAGGTGGACGAAACGATTCCTGAGTCATCTTTCACACATAAGCTTACGTTCTTCATATTTTCTCGTCGAGACGTATGACTGAGAGATTAAAGGCGACGTCTCAGAGACGTAAGGTTGCACACGTGCGGGTTCGAACCCCATAAGAGCACGAAACAAAATACTTATCTATTTTACTTTTTTCTTCAATGGTGTATTACACATTCGTCCATGTAGAAATCACATTCGTATATAAACGCACCTATACAAAGCCACACACCCACACACACAATCACTCTGTTTTGTGTTGGAGACCACATTGCTCAGACTGCTGCAAAATTCCGCAGGCTGGGTTTTTCAAACCGGTCATATTATGTAATGACGACGACGAAGGTGCTGTACTTTGAACAATTGTCTTTCAAGTCCATGTCATTGTTTTGTACTTTGATGACGTCATCACACTGAAAATTGTGATTAAAGGCAAGGTATCAAAACCAGCCGATTATAGGTTGTATGTCTGCGGGACGTATTTTTCCCGAGTTGCCAGAAATGGCCTAGCGACATCAATCGTTACAAGGCCGCATTTCCATCTAGCAATGCAATACAATGTTAACGCGGCCACGTTTGTTGAGTGGTCATTGACTCTTCCCCTGTTATATCTATACATTGTTTTTGGGTTTTTTGTTGTTTTGTTGTTTTTTTTTTTTTGGTCTTAACATTTTCGTGGATGTCCCGTGCCCGAGTGGTTAGAGAAACGGTTTCGCATGCAGGTTCCATATAACTTCAAGGTGCTTATATCACATTCTTTTCTTTGTCGATCACAGATGACCGACATCTGATGACCCCAAGCGTATCACCTAACTCGTCCTCAGTGTGACGAGTTTTCATATCTCGTTTCTTTTTATTCTTCTTTCTTTCTGGACAATTTTGTGTCATCAATATCTCAAGAATGACATTACGGAATAACATGACATTTTCAGGGAACATGTCTCATGACAATATCTAGCCACAATAAGGTTTTCATGACAGTAACATATCTATGACGTCATGTAGGCGCCATTTTGTGATTTTCGGACCATGTTACATGATCGATCATAACTTCATAAATAAAGGTCATTTCTGTATCATTTTCGGTGGACATTAAGTTCAGGTCACGCTCTATCTTACATTTTAATGCGAATTACCTAGGACATTATTACGTGCGCGTACGTGCGCGTCAAACTTTTAAAAGGCTCAAAACAACTTACCAATGGGAAATCTCGAAGTTTCAGACAATTTTAAGCGTTTCGCGCGTTCGCGTCCGTTCGCACATTTTCGCGCGTAGTGCGCGTAAGCAAAATAAAAATGCACATTTTTTGACAGATTTGGATTCCTGATACATTAAGTAACAATATCCATTGATTTCCGATCAATTTTGACCTATAACAAAGGAATGCGTTGGCGTCAAAGTTGAAATTTCGTGTGCGCGTCTATGTGCAAATATAGCGAAAAACATGTCTTTGTTTATTTCGCCATAGCTCTTTAAAACGTCTGGTTACCCTATGTTTTTATTGCATATTACAAAAACATATGAATTGGAAATAACGTTTCAAGTAGCAATATCTCCATGAATGCATTATGACGTCATCATATCATCATCTGAAATCAAAAAAGTGGAATTAATTTTTTTTAAGGTACTGTTTCTGAGATTCATTTGCTCGTATCTCTGTTGTTTAAGCTCAATATTATCCCAAATTCAGATATGTTGTACTTTGAACATTTGCCTTTCAAGTCCATGTCATAGTTTTGAAATTTGATGACGTCATCATGCTTTAAATTGTGTTTAAAGGTAAAGACGCAAAATCGGACAAGTTTACGTGTTATGTCTATGGGAGGTGATTTTTTTAGAAACCATGCATTGACTTGACAACGTTTAAGCACCTTTATCTCAGCTGATTTTGCTTCATTTCCTCTGAAACTTAAGTATGTTGTAGCTGTGACAATAAGCTGCAGTAATCATGCATTTTATTCTTTGAAATCTCCTCATGAGGTTGACAATTTTGCAATTTAAAGCTGAAAATGAGAATGGAATGCGGACCAAACGATTCCTGATTCATCTTTCACGTACATAAGTTTACGTTCCTCTAATTTTCTCGTCGAGACGTATGGCCGAGTGGTTAGAGGCGTCGTCTTAGAAACGTGAGGTTGCACACGTACGGGTTCGATCCTCACAAGAGCACTAAAGAAAATAATAATTTTTTTTATACTTTTTTTTTTTGTGCAAATCACGTTTGCATGTAAACACACCTATACGCACACACTTACAGAGTATACCTTTGTTTTGCGTTGGAGACTGCATTACTTCGATTGCTGCAAAATTTTGCAGGCTGGGCTTTTCAAACTGATATAGTATATTGTAACAAAATGAAATTTGTTCATATCAATTCAGTAACACAATGTAGTCGTGGTTACTTTGTGCTGATTTATACATGTAACAAGCTATACATTGTAAAAAGGTATTCAGTCTTCTGTATTGATGATTATTTGTCAATTAGTGGTTTTTGTGGAGTTTCAGATAGTGATAAAAAGTATGGATGATAAGTGCAGCGATAATTCCTACAGTTTATATAGTTCAAAGTTGTGTTACAGATGTTTGATACATACATTTAGCATTGTGTGTGTGTATATATACGTGTGTATACAGGTTGGCCATATGACACATTCTAGACAATTAATCTTAACTGATTAGCAAACGTGATCAGCTATGGAACTGAATATGGTACTAATGTATGATGTTAATGATTCTAATTAAACTGTTAAAAGTTTAAAGGGATAGCATAACTGTGTGTAAAAATAAGGCAATTATAAGGAAATTTTAGGGCAATTTGATAACCATGCCTATAATAATTTCATACAGGTACTAATACCTGCCTCATAGTCGTGTGATAGATCGTCATGTCAATAGCAAACTGACAACGTACGATGAATGTGTTATATATTGAAGAACTGTCTTTCAAGTCCATAACGTTCCCCATATTTTCCCGTCGAGACGTGTGGCCGAGTGGTTAAAGGCGGCGTCTCAGTGACATGAGGTTGCGGGTTCGAACCCCACAAGATCACGAAACAAAATACTTAGCTACTTTACTGTTTTTTTTTTCTTCAATTTTGTATTACATATTCGTCCATGTAGAAATCACGTTCGTATATAAACGCACCTATACACACACACACACACACACACACGCCATATCCCTCTTTTTTGTGTGTTCGAGACCACATTGCTTCGACTGCAGCAAATTTTGCAGGTTGACTTTGTCAAACCGATCATAGTATGTAATGACGACGACTGAGGTGTTGTACTTTGAACAATTGTCTTTCAAGACGATGTCATTGTTTTGTAATTTGATGACGTCATTACACTGAAAATTGTGATTAAAGGCAAGGTATCAAAACCAGCTGATTATAGGTTTTATGTCTGCGGGACGTATTTTTCCCAAGTTGCCAGAAATGGCATAGCGACCTCAGTCGTTACAAGGCCGCTTTTCCGTCTAGCAATGCAATAGATGTTCACACGGCCACGTTAGTTGAGTGGGCATTGACTTTCACCCTGTTATATCTATACATTGTTGTTTGTTTTTTTGTCTTACCATTTCCGTGGATGACCCGTGGCCGAGTGGTTACAGAAACGGTTTCGCATGCACGCTCAATACAACTTCAAGGTGCCTATATCACATTCTTTTCTTTGTCGATCACAGATGACTGTCATCTGATGACCACAAGCGTATCACCTAACTCGTCCTCAATGTGACGAGTTTTCATGTCTCGTTTTTTATTCTTCTTTCTTTCTGGACAATTTTGTGTCGTCAATATCTCAAGAATGACATTACGGAATAACATGACATTTTCAGTCAACATGTCTCATGACAAAATCTAGCCACAATAAGGTTTTCATGACAGTAACCTATCTATGACGTCATCTAGCCGCCATTTTGTGATTTTCGGACCTTGTCACATGATCGATCATAACTTCATAACTAGATGTCATTTCTGTATCATTTTCGCTGGACATAAAGTTCAGGTCACGCTCTATCTTACTTTTTAACACTAGTTACCCAGGTCATCATTAGGCGCGCGTAAGCGCGCGTCAAAATTTTAAAAGGCTCAAAACGACTTCCCAATGGGAAATCTCGAAGTTTCAGACAATTTTAAGCGTTTCAAACATTTTCTCGCGTGCGCGTCCGTCCGCGCAATTTCGCGCGCAGAGCGCGTAAGCAACATGGAAATGCAATTTTTTTGACTGATTTGGATTCCTGATACTTTGAGTAACAATATCCATTGATTTCCGATCGATTTCGACCCATAACAAAGGAATGCACAGGCGTCAAGGTTGAAATTCCGCACGCGCGTCTTTCTGCAAATATAGTAAAAAAACATGTCTTTGTTTATTTCGTCATAGCTCTTTAAATCGTCCGTTGACCCTATATTTCTATTGCATATTACAAAAGCATATGAATTGTAAATAACATTCCAAGTATCAATATTGCCAGAAAACTCGATGACGTCATCATATCGTCATTTTATATAAAAAAGTGGAATTGATTTTTTTGAGGTACTGTTTCTGACATTCATTTGCTCGTATCTTTGTTGTTTAACCTCAATATTATCCCAAATTCAGATATGTTGTACTTTGAACATTTGCCTCTCAAGTCCATGTGATGGTTTTGAAATATGATGACGTCATCATACTAGAAATTGTGATTAAAGGTAAAGACTCAAAATCGGACAAGTTTACATGTTATGTCTATGGGAGGTGATTTTTATTCAAACCATGCATTGACTTGACAACGTTTAAGCACCTTTACCTCATCTGATTTTGCTCCATTTCCTCTGAAACATACATATGTTGTAGCTGAGACAATAAGCTTTAATAATCATGCATTTTATGTTTTCAAATCTCCTCATCAGGTTGATAATTTTGTAGTTTAAAACTGAAAATGAGAATGCAATCTGTACGGAACGATTCCCAATTTTTCTTTGCAACTGTATATTGATCGAATCCAAGCTGCCACTTGTGGGAAGTTGAATAGCGCCATCACAAGTCAACACTGTCACGATAGTATTTAGATTTAAGCTTCGCACTCGATCTTCAGGACAGCCATGTGGCATAATCAGTTAGCGCGCTGGTTGTTCATAACGCCATACCGGAAGGCGAGAGGTTCGACTCCCGCAGGACTTTTATCCGTTATTTCTTTTTTTTCTCTTTTTTTTTCGGCAGTTCAACTTTACTCCGATGTCATTTATCGTATTATTTTATCAAGTGAACGTAACCCGTTAACACGGCTGCTCTATTTCCTTTGTTTTGTATTGGAGTTTGGAGATTGGGTTTGCTTCATTAATTTTGTCACACTTAATGTTGTAAATTGCCCCTTGTTACAGTGTCCCGATTGCCACCTTTCGTTTGCTCTTTCCTTTTCTCTTCATTGGTTATTGTTATACTGTAACAGGATAGGTAGGAACATGTACGTTTAAATAACTTGCAGGAATGGGAGCTGAATTGATTAACTCTAGTCCAGGTGTATGGCGTCTCGCTCATCTCTTTGAAATTCCAGGTTGTTATTGTTTGACCCAATAACGGAGTTGTAGACAGGTTGATTATGTTGCTATAGAGGTATCTTGTGCCACATGAATAGAAGGCATCACTGTTTAGTAGTAGTAATGAACTTTTTCATGTTGTAAATGATATAAAGATATGAATTTCATATCCAATCTTCGGGACAGCCGTGTGGCTTTATAGTCGCTTAGCGCGCTGCATGGTCATTATGCACTACCTTAGGACGAGATGTTCGAGACCCGCAGGACGCCATCATTTTTTTCTCTCTCTCTTTCTTTGTTTTTCTTTTGGCAGTTCAGCTTTATTCCGATCGATGTCATTTATCGTTTTATCTTATCAATTATACTACCCCACGACACACAGTCACTCAAGTTCCTTTTTTTTTTGTCGGAGGCTGGAGGTTGGATTTGCTTCATTTATCATACGTATTAAATTGCCCTTGGTACAGTGCCCCGCTTGCCACCTTTCCTTTTCTCTTTCCTTTTCTCTACGTTTGTTCCTGTTACACTGTCACAAGACAGGTCGGAAAATAATTCACATAACTCAACTGGAGCAGGAATGGCAACTGAATGAATTAACTCTAGGCCAGGTGTATGGCGTCTCGCTCATCTCTTTGAAATTCCAGGATGTTATTGTTTGACGCAATAACGGAGTTGTAGACAGGTTTTATGTTGCTATAGAGGTATCTTGTGCCACATGAGTAGAAGGCATCACTGTTTAGTAGTAGTAATGAACTTTTTCATGTCCCTCCATGTCAATTATAGTGTGGTTTAAAGGGGTTGTGTGTCTATCTGCCAAAGAAAAGGAAAAACTTATTTTCGTCATGGCTGTTTCTCTATACGTAGCCGTATGTAATGAGTGTTGTTGGTATCTGAGCAGTGAAGAACAGAGCATCAGGCTAAAATCCCCCTTAGTTATACGCGCTAAGCGTTCAATTTGATATATCTTTCTTTATGTAGTCAATCCCTGCTAATGGAGTTACAGAATTATGTTATGACACGTTTCACTGAAAGTTTGTAAAGTAAAGTTTATGGACAAGGCAAGCAATTGTACATGAATAATACCTACCATTGATTTCAGAGGGAAATTATGGTATGCCTAAATGTAAGGGTATCATTGCTTTGGAATTGCTGAGACAATATGCTTGGCACGGGGGCTTCCACTTCTAATAACTGATCCCTTTGAAGATGTGTCGGTCACGGGTGATCGTCATGATTCATCTTTCACGTAGAAGCTTATGTTCCACACTCTTGGTTCGAGAAGACTTACCATCATACTTCAAATTGTTATTAAAGGTAAAGACTCAAAATCAGACAAGTTTACGTGTTATGTCTATGGGAGGTGATTTTTTTTTTTTTAATGTGCATTGACTTGACAACGTTTATGCACCTTTATCTCAGCTGATTTTGCTCCATTTCCTCTGTAACTTAAGTATGTGGTAACTGAGACAATAAGCTGCAGTAATCATGCATTTTATTCTTTGAAATCTCCTCATCAGTTTGACAGTTTTGCAGTTTAAAACTGAAAATGAGAATGGAATGTGGACAAAACGATTCCTGATTCATCTTTCACATACATAACTTTACGTTCCTCATATTTTCTCGTCGAGACGTATGGCCGAGTGGTTAAAGGCGACGCCTCAGAGACGTGAGGTTGCACACGTGCGGGTTCGAACCCCACAAGATCACGAAACAAAATACTGAGCTATTTTACTTTTTTTTCTTCAATTTTGTATTACATATTCGTCCATGTAGAAATCACATTCGTATATAAACGCACCTATACACACACACAGACAGACACACACACACACACACACACACCATATCCCTCTTTGTGTTGGAGACCATATTGCTTCGACTGCTGCAAAATTTTGCAGGCTGACTTTGTCAAACCGATCATAGTATGTAATGACGACGACGGAGGTGTTGTACTTTGAACAATTGTCTTTCAAGACCATGTCATTGTATTGTACTTTGATGACGTCATCACACTGAAAATTGTGATTAAAGGCAAGGTATCAAAACCAGCCGATTATAGGTTTTATGTTTACGGCACGTATTTTTCCCAAGTTGCCAGAAATGGCATAGCGACATCAGTAGTTACAAGGCCGCATTTCCGTCTAGCAATGCAATACATGTTCACGCGGCCACGTTGGTTGAGTGGGCATTGACTTTTCTCCCTGTAATATCTATACATTTCTTTTTTGCCTTACCATTTCCGTGGATGTCCCGTGGCCGAGAGGTTAGAGAAACGGTTTTGCATGCACGCTCAATATAACTTCAATGTGCCTATATCATATTCTTTTCTTTGTCGATCACAGATGACCGACATCTGATGACCCCAAGCGTATCACCTAACTCGTCAGTCTGACGAGTTTCATATCTCGTTTCTCTTACCATTTATCATCAAATACAGTAAAAAATAATAACAAAAAAAAAAAAACCATCCCCAGACAAATCTTAACCACAGAAGGCACTTTTTAGGTCCTCTGCCGGCCATTTTGGATTTTTGGCGGCCATCTTGGATTCGGGACAGATTTCAAGATGGCGCGGAAGCTTAATCGGTAGTTATTTTGTTAAGTATGGTCTAAAGTACCAGAATCAAGAGAGAAAACCTTGACTGAAAAAATGGCAGATTTTGCCTGGCTCTGCCCTGTCTATATACACTTGAATCAGTTTTAGGTTAAAAGCTCGAGAGTACTTATTTAGTGCTTACATTATAGCTGAACACATGTCATGTACCCTGACGTAAGGACTCACTGTCAGAGGCATCCAGCTAAATGCTGAGTCATATCAGTGTATCATACATGATTATATTTCAACATTTACTTCTTTACTGCCAATCAATAAAACCATTAAGCTCAAGGATAATTCCCTGAAGCTATTTAATGAACACTTTACATACATATTGGCATAAAAGTAGGTTATCTCATTCTTTTCCATTTTAGATGTTCGTGTAATTCTGTTACCATGAAATTCCGTTACCATAATTACAGCATAACTGAAGGATATATTTTACAAAATGTTTTGTGAGTTTTCAAAGAGTCACATGCAGAGTATAATCAGTGATTGGTTTGTTCAGGAGATTTTTTTTTTTTTTTAATTTCTCTCAGAAAAGGAATTACATCACTTTGTCGGTCGATTATAGAAGTTCGCAATAAATATCATAATGACAGTGACTGAATGCTTTTAAAAAATGTGATTGTTGAAGCATAACAAGAGCCATATGTTAGTATGAATAAAGCAGAGAAATATTGAAGAGTCAGTTCACAAAAACCGATAAGTCCATATTTGCCAAATGGGCAATTCCACGGTAACTGACATTACGCGTAAGAATTTTTAATGAAATGGTTTAAGTTGTAGTTTTGTGAATGAAAGCACCAGGGGCTGGTAATTAGCACTGATGAATGAGTTCATGAAAATGAAGAAACAGGTGGAAAGTTTTTCTGTCAAGCTGCATTTCTTATGACATAGCAAGTAAAAATGTGTCGGTAACTGACGTTACGGAAAAAGGACATGGGAAATTATGGTGTAGATTTAAATGGAAATATCTCATGTCCCTGACTTCTAAACTTTATGTGTTTAATATGGCAATATACCTAGGTTCTTAGGAACAGGTGTGCAAAATAATGTGCACTTTAGATATTTCATTTTACCACCATGCCAATTTTAGTGAAGGCATGACGGTTACTGACGTTACGTAACTGACGTTACGCTTATATTTGCCATAGGGTTTACACATGGAAAATCATGATTGGGAATAGTTTTGTGATATTTTATAATTCTGACCTTTCAGAGTGATTTGTTTGATATGGAATCATACCTTGGTTCATCAATTACACATACCCAAATGATATGAAACATTAGTCCCTTTTCTTTGTGTTTTATGAAAACTTAAAGGTAAACATGTCAGTAACTGACGTTACGTAACTGACGTTACACATACTTTTGCTATGGGGTTTACAGAGAACTAATTTATTTAACAGGTTATTATACTACTGCAGTATACCAATAACAATCCCAGGTATTTACTTAGCAACAAATTAAAACAAAATCTAAAGACACAAATGGGATGGGGCCTTTAGAGGACAAGCTTCCCCCCATGCCATAACACAGTTGAGCAAAAATAATGTAAATGCACCAGGGGATATTTCTTGACATTTGTCTAAAGATTGAATGGTTATTCAACAGTTATGATTACACAGAGCCATTTAGATTCAGCAGTTCCAAGTAATAGTGACATAACTAAGGGATTTTGTTGTTGTTGTTTTTTAATGAACTGGAAAGTTTCTATCTTGAGTGCCCCACCCATAATGCCCTGCAGTACTACACAAAACACAGATATTTTTGTGTGTGAAAAAAAAAATATCTTTCAGGTCAGGGGGAAAAAACACATACAAATATAAATATGTGTGAAATCTACCTGTGATATAATTCTTCTTCTTTTCTTTATTTTACTCCTTCTCCCTCAAGGCATTGTTAGGGCCACAAATAAAAAAATGATCTCCATCATCAATAATGATTTAAATGCAGTGTTACACTTTTAATAACTTTTTTTGGGAAGAAGAAACATGCGTTTTGGGTCAAAAGGGCATTATTTGTTTATTCTTTGCTTGAACTAATATGATTGTTTTTCTTTTCCTTTTCACTGGTATATCAAGGCTTGCAAATACATCCCAGATGCAACGGAAGAATTTTAAGATCGATATAAATGAATCTTCCTGTTCATAATTATCATGTATTACAAAAATGTCCCTGCATGAATGAAATAAAGTAATCAACAAATATGAACATTATTTTTATTTTACCTCACCTCTCACTTTGAGCAACATCAGTGTTAAACGTTGAGCAACATCAGTGTTAGTTTCAAACAGTAGTGACAGTACATGCTTTATGTCAGGCCTGCTTATGTAAGATGTGCCATATTAACTATAAAACCACACATTTAAGTGCAAGCGAAGAAATATATCTGTTCCTGCATTTGCCTTGAGGTAGAAACTTCAGTAAGCTACCGGAAAAAAAAAGAAAAATGCTAGCAAAAGTAATCATTACTAAAGATTATAAAACTGTTGGTATACAGCTGTACACAAGCTTTTTAATAGAAAAAGGTGGTTACCATGCAACCATATCATTGATTAGGCCTAGAAACTTTGGTAGCTTTATCATCCTGTAGGACTGTGAATGTGCTGTATGGTAATTTGAGTGCATATATATTGCATGTGGTAAACCTAAACTTCCAGATGATTTAACTTTAAACTTGTGCTGAACCGAAAATCAAAAGCTCAAGGCCCCCCGCCCCCCCAAAAAAGATAATTATGATAAATAAATCAATAAATAAAATGAAATAAAATAACATAAAATGAATGAAAAAAAAATGTATCCATGGACATATGGTGATGACATCATTCCCTATCAAAGAGATTGCTACTCTTTTTCGATAACCTTTGACTTCCCAGATGTATTGAAATGGCCTAAAGTCAAAAAAATTGCCTCAGTTATAATTACTGTCATGGTAACTGACGTTACATACTGGTATATGACGTTTCGGTAACGGACGTTACACATTTTGATGTGTTCATTTTGACTCTCCAGTATGCCAAGTACAAGGAAGGCATATGGGCATACATTAGAAATCCTAAGTTACATCATACAGCTCACTTTCTTTGATGAATAAAGTTAAAAATTCCTTGTTTTTGGCAACTGACGTTACATCCATCATTGTCCAAAAAATCAAAAGTTATTATAAAATTCTTTAAAGCAACCAGCTTTTTCTTCCTATCATGTGGTAAAAGACTTGTCTGGTAACTGCATACATGTAAAAGATTGTTGTTTAGAGTACTAGTAAAGTGGATATACAGAGAGTAAGTTATGTGACAATACACTCTTTCTTACCATTGAGTTATAGGCTTATTTTGGCAGCCGTTTTGAAAATCAAAATGGCCGCTTTTGTTGAAAAACATAATGATTCTCAAAACTTCAACTCAAGTATTGTCTGAAAATGTATGGTGTTTGAAACAAATATCATTTTGAATTTTCGGCATGTGTGTCCTACATACCGTGGAATTGCCCAAACGGAGATATTTGCAATTAAAGGTCAAGAAAAATAAAGAGAATAATAACAGAATTTTTGCTTCTTTTGACCATAGCTTCAAAAATGTGCCTTTATAATGTAATGACCAATATATCATTTAAAAAGTATTATTTTTGTACTTTATGACAGAAACCGTACTTAAAAATGTTCCGAAATGGACTTGTCTGATTTTGGCACAAAAACTCTTCATTTATATTGTTGTATTTTACATTTTTTATTTGATTTTGTAAAATTAAAGTACAGTAAATAGTCCTGCAACTTTGAAAGTATAAAAAAAAACGGGAAATGTTATTGAAAAGGGTGGGTTTTTTGTTTTGTTTCTGTAAGTACACCATCCTGTTTTTGCCCTTAACATACGTAATTTGCCTTTTTACATATTTTGATTTGATTTGAGAAGTATAAAAAAAAAGAAATCAACGTGAGAAATGTTGCAGACGTACAAGAAATAGTGTACGTTCAAACGCATTTTATTTCTCCACCACGAAGTGTCGCCTTTCCGTCGTCCTTCCGTTCGTCTTAAATCCGCTTCTTTTGACAGCGTAACTAAACAACCGTCTGAGGTACGTAACCTAAATGAAAGTTGACATGTATAGACCTATGTATGAGTGGGTGAAGTTCTGCCTATCAACTTTTGGGTGCACATGCCCAAGGTGAAAGGTCAATGTCAAATATGACCCCGCATCACAAAACCAACAAAAGGTCGTCAGACATGGATTTCAAATTAAGGATAGATTCTGAAAAAGGAGACTCTAAAGCTTTAAAAGGATGTATAGCTCAATTGAAATGGACTCTTATAACCTTTTTAAAAATTGGAAAGAAAGGACACACTTGGAGGTGTAAACAGAGAAGAGAGCTCTGAAGCACATGGTTTATTAAAGCGCTTAATCTTTACTATACCGTGTTAGCCGTGGGATGAATGCAACAAAAATAACCAAGATGTAAACAACCAGAATAACAACAATAAAGCAATTATCAGATTGAGCTGAAATTGAGCGTGATTTACACATTCTGCCCATGGTTTAAATAGATTTATGCCTTCTAAAGTAAAGGTGTGCAAAAGATTTTGAAAAAAGGGGGGCTTTAGGGCATATTAACTGATTTCACCGCTCCACAAACACACGCACACACACACACACACACAAAGCCCCAGGATGCATGCAATGTATGATTATGCGCTCACACAAGCGCCCGCCCACACGTACGGAAATTGTGTTACTGAATGTCGATCGTTTCCCAAGATTTAGGGTTTAAAAAATAAGGGATTTGAGGTAGACAAATATGTCTCAGTTGAAAAACGTATGTCTCTTTATCAGAATACCCGAATCAGGACTAATTCAGACAAGACACGAAACGGTAATGGGCTCACACCTTTTAATAAAGTGGACTGTCCCAGACCCCTTTACAAATTCGTACCAAAGATACCAAAATAAATGAAGAAAAAAAAAAATAAAAATCAATGATGTACTTTGGCGGAAAACTGAGTAGCTGTAGATATTGAGTATGAATTCCTCTACAAACTACATTTTGGTTGGAAGATGAAAGCTTTTCTGATGGAATGGGGGGGGGGGACTATATTTCATTGGGTACGTGTACGGAATATAGGTGATTTTTTTGAGTGACAAGAACTCGAAGTCTCGCTTTGCGGACCCTTGGACACAATTTGAGCAGAAGAACCCACCCTGGAAATTTGATGGATGAAAGGTAATATCTCACTTATCCAGGTTAATGAAGATGAAACACCTCATTTCTCCCAGCGATTTTACAAAATTTTTTGAAATTTGAATTTTAACACACGTCTCTACTGGGAATTATTTACCCATGGAGCCCTATAGACAATGCACGCAATGCTTGCAAGTCTATGGGAAGTATTCATCCCATACAAGCTCTGCTGGTTTATGTTGATCTTGTGTTGTGTCAGATCTCTTCCTCCCTCCCCCTTCTGATTCCTACCCCCCCCCCTCTACCTCTCTCCTCTACTCCTCCCCCCCCCCACCCCACTCTGCCTCGCCACAATTTGTTTTCTTATTATCTTCTTGTGGTACTAGATCTTAGTACATTAGCAATCATCAGTATCACACAACTTTGAATGACTGTGTTATCTTTGCAACTGATTGACAAATTGCCCTACATCGACGTAAATAAGCACTGAATTGATCAGTGTTTTTCAGTAGTAGTCATGATAAAAAATCATGGGCGTACATACTCGAGCAGGATTCGAACCTATGACCTCCTGATCACCGGACAGGCGTCATCTCCACTAGACCACCGAGCTTTCGCCCGACAGCAAGTGTTGGTTCTAATCCTTATAGCATGCAGCGGGTACTGCTTTGTTATTCAAATTCATGAATTTCTTCCGTCGAGATGTTTTCATTGCAACTGATTGAGAAATTGCCCTACATCGACGTAAATAAGCACTGAATTGATCAGTGTTTTTTAGTAGTAGTCATGATAAAAAATCATGGGCGTACATACTCGAGCAGGATTCGAACCTACGACCTCCTGATCACCGGACAGGCGTCATCTCCACTAGACCACCGAGCTTTCGCCCGACAGCAAGTGTTGGTTCTAATCCTTATAGCATGCAGCGGGTACTGCTTTGTTATTCAAATTCATGAATTTCTTCCGTCGAGATGTTTTCATTGCAACTGATTGAGAAATTGCCCTACATCGACGTAAATAAGCACTGAATTGATCAGTGTTTTTTAGTAGTAGTCATGATAAAAAATCATGGGCGTACATACTCGAGCAGGATTCGAACCTACGACCTCCTGATCACCGGACAGGCGTCATCTCCACTAGACCACCGAGCTTTCGCCCGACAGCAAGTGTTGGTTCTAATCCTTATAGCATGCAGCGGGTACTGCTTTGTTATTCAAATTCATGAATTTCTTCCGTCGAGATGTTTTCATTGCAACTGATTGAGAAATTGCCCTACATCGACGTAAATAAGCACTGAATTGATCAGTGTTTTTTAGTAGTAGTCATGATAAAAAATCATGGGCGTACATACTCGAGCAGGATTCGAACCTACGACCTCCTGATCACCGGACAGGCGTCATCTCCACTAGACCACCGAGCTTTCGCCCGACAGCAAGTGTTGGTTCTAATCCTTATAGCATGCAGCGGGTACTGCTTTGTTATTCAAATTCATGAATTTCTTCCGTCGAGATGTTTTCATTGCAACTGATTGAGAAATTGCCCTACATCGACGTAAATAAGCACTGAATTGATCAGTGTTTTTTAGTAGTAGTCATGATAAAAAATCATGGGCGTACATACTCGAGCAGGATTCGAACCTACGACCTCCTGATCACCGGACAGGCGTCATCTCCACTAGACCACCGAGCTTTCGCCCGACAGCAAGTGTTGGTTCTAATCCTTATAGCATGCAGCGGGTACTGCTTTGTTATTCAAATTCATGAATTTCTTCCGTCGAGATGTTTTCATTGCAACTGATTGAGAAATTGCCCTACATCGACGTAAATAAGCACTGAATTTTTTTTTTTTTTTTTTACAAATTTATTTATTTCCTCTTCATTATGCAACATAACATACAAAATCATATTACAAATCATGTTTTGTTTAACAAATTACCAACAACAACAACAACAACAAAAGATGGGTATCAAACTCTTCAACAATTGAACAATATCCTAAAGATACAGTCAGCTTTCGTTACAATAAACTCCTTGGGCCCAGCGAAACCATCGTGATCTTGTCACTTTTGAAATCTTGCCATATCCAGGGCACAAATACCTCTGAATAGGAAAATTTTCAAACCCTGGGCCCCCCCAAAAAAAAACTACCCCATCACGTCGGGGTTCTGCCATATGGATATTCTTTATAGCGAGAGTCGACTGTATGTTCTTCTACAATGACCTAAAAAATATGTTCTACAGGGGACCATTTCTTATAATGAAAATTTAGTTTGTTTGTTCGTTTTGCAATGTTGGATTCTATATGTCGGATGTTAACAATAAATGCTGTCAATCCATGAAATTTCACACCTGTATCTTTGCATCTCTGAATATATATGTACCTTTTGTATAACAATATTAAGTGATTCAATAAATTCCTGTGGGGCCCTTTCCAGTCTTTGATGAATCCAAACATTACTCTAATTCTTGTACAATCCTCTAATTTGACATGAAAGATCGTACCAATTTCATCCACAAATTTTTGAAGTAATTCTTTGGCAGCTTTACAATCAAAAAACAAATGTACAGGGGTCTCAGCACATGACTTACAAAGCGTACACAACTCTGATTCTGATATTTTCATCTTAAACAATCTTTCATTTGTGTAAAGTATATTATGCGACAACTTGAACTGAAATTCTCTCAATTTTACTTCAATTGTACATGTAAATGGCAACATATATATTTGTGTCCAATCTTCTGGTTGAATTCCATACTTGCCAGCAAAAACTGTTTCGCAAACAGGTCTTGATTTAATCTCTTTTAAAAATTCCTCATATATTGGTTTTGATTTTACATCTTGTAACTGTGAGATAATAAGATCCCTTTGTTTATGCGCCACTTCTTCTTTCCAAAACATCTCCAATAAGAGTGTATTGAAGGAACATTTCGAGTATTTTTTAACAGAGTATACAATTGCCATATACATCATATTATATTTGCTTGGCACTCCTTTCCTTAACCAAAATTCAAAATCAATGAGCCGTCCATCAATACTAAATATTTGATATATATAACATAAACCTGCTTCAAAAAACGGTCTGCAGAATATTGAGTGCTTATCAATCAAAATATTCTGGTTATTCCATACTGGTTGTTGTAGGATGTCTGCTTGGCTATTTTCATCACCAATAAAATGCTCATGTATGTTTGTCTTTAACCATATTCGTAGAATATTCTCATAAAATGGAGGGATACCCCTCTTATCAATAGTTTCAAGGGAATAATTACTTTGGAACACTAGAATTCCACCAAGCCTTTTTAAGAAATAATCTCCCAATAGCACCCATTGATGGTTACGATTTCCATAATATCTTTTAACCCACTTAATTAACTGCGTATCAATCATACATTGTAAATTGGGGAATTTGAGACCACCCTCAGCATATTGTGCATACATAGTTGACCTTGAAATCTTATCTGGGCCATTCCATAAAAAGGAAAACATTAACTTCTCTACTTCTTTCACAAAATCTTGAGGAATTTCAACGTTTGACATCAAATAAATTATCTTAGACATAATAAATGTTTTCAAAATTTGAATTTTACCAATTAACGTTAAATTACGATTTTTCCATATAGAAAATGTTCTCTTAATCTCACCCAATCGATCTTCAAAGTTTCTTCGGATTGCTTCTTTTTTGTCATATGAAAACCAAATTCCAAGAATTCTAAGACCATTGTCTGACCACTTTATCATCTGTGGCTTTTCTTTCGATAGTCTATCATTTCCTATCCACATTCCTTCTGATTTGCTTCGGTTGAGGCAAAGGCCTGATATATCAGAAAATTCTTGAAAGCTTTCTAATAATACTGATAATGATTCTGTATCCTTACAAAAACATGTTATATCATCAGCGTAAGCTGTATATTTAATCTGTTTTCCGAGCATCTCCATTCCAATGATTTTTGGATTATTTAACATTCTCATTAAATATATCTCGAGCCCTAATATGAATAAAAGGGGGGCAAGGGGGTCGCCTTGGCGAACACCCCTTCCAATTTCAAAATAACCAGTGGTAAAGCCATTTATCAATACACAGCTATTTATACCTGCATGCAATGTTCTCACCCATTGTATCATTGACGGGCCAAAATTAAGACATTCTAAACACTGTAGTAAATACCTATGACTGAGTGAATCAAATGCTTTGGTAAGATCTAATGCTAACACAATTCCAGATACATTGTTGGCATCTGCATAAAACATTAAGTCTGAAATCAGTCTTATACCTTCACCTATATATCTGTCTTTAATAAATGCTGTTTGCTGATGATTTATCAAATTACCAATGATTTTGGACATACGTTTCGCTAGACATTTAGAAAGTATCTTTGCATCCACATTTATTAAGGTGATTGGTCGCCAATTACCCAATAATCTCTTATCTTTATTGGATTTAGGAATCAATTTAATTATTCCTTGCCTCTGTGACACTGACATACTTCCTTTTTCAAAAGCATGGTTAAATGATCCTATTAGTTCTTTAGAAATCAAAGACCAAAATGTCTCATAAAATTCCACCGATAAGCCATCATTACCAGGTGTTTTATTTTTTGACATCCCAAGGAGGACTTCCCTTGCCTCTTCATGTGTTATCAGACCTTCACAAGAGGCCTTTTCATCTTCCGTGAGGTGTTTTAAGCAGGAACTTTTTATGTAATCATAACTCACTTTGTCAGACACTGTTTCCCTATTTTCAAACTGTTTACCAAAAGATTTCATCACAAAATTTCGTATATGATGGGGATGTTCAAGAAGTTCCTCACCTGTATCTAATACATCTATGTTTGTACTCTGTGCTTGTGTCTTTTCCAATGATAAAAAATATTTTGTACTCTTCTCTCCTTTCTCGTACCAGGTACATCTTGAACGTAATATGGCCCCCTCTGCTAAATAGTTGTACATGCAGTTAAGTTCCTGTTCAATTTTCTCTTTCTTTTCCCATTTTTGCTCATTCATTTCTGTCGGGTCCATGTCATTTATTATTTTCAATTCTTGTTCTAATTCTTTTCTTCTAATTTCTTTTATATTTTTCTTCCTTTTAGAAAATGTGATTGTAAATTCTCGTATTTTGAATTTTAACCAATCCCATAATTTTCCTTTATCATTTTTATCTTCCCATTCATTTACCCACATCTCATAATGTCCCTTTAAATTTTCAACATACTCGACATCATTAAGTAAGCTGTTATTAAACTTCCAATAAGATGGGCCCACAGTGTACTCTTTAATTCTCAGATGTAAATTCACAAAATCATGATCTGACAAAACACAGGGGACCATATCACAATCTGTCACCATATTTTGTACAGACTCATGGATTAACCAGAAATCCAGTCTTGACTGAACACAAGGATTGGAGCGTCTCCAAGTAAATCGTCTTAATAACGGGTTCTTGTCTCTCCAGATATCTATTACATGGTAAACGTTTTTAATATTTTCTATTATTTCACAAGAGTGCTTCCAAGTGGACTTCATATTACCGCCCTCTCGGTCCAATGCCAAATTTTGAATGAAATTAAAATCTCCCCCTATTAATATTGTCTGTTCCGCATCATAATATTCTTGTATAGTCAAGTCTACAGCTTTAAAAAAATGCATGTGGTCTTTTTCATTATTTGGTGCATATACATTACATATCATAAATTTTTTTCCATATACTTCCATTTTAACCAGCAAAAATCTCCCGTTAGAATCTTTCACTGTCTCTGTCAATTTTATATGTGGGGTTTTCCGAAATATGATACACACTCCCCTACTAGAGGAGGTTCCATGACTGAATACAATATCGGCTCTTAATTGGTTCTTCCATAAATTTTCATCCTTATCAGTCGAATGGGTTTCCTGTAATAAAATAATATCCTTTTTTAATTTGGATAAAAAACAAAAGTATTTTTTCCTGGCTTTAAAGTCCCCTAACCCATTAACATTATGGGTCATTAACTTCAGATCCATATACATATTTCACAAGTAGGTAACCTTGAAAATTCTTATGACCCACCATGATCAGGACAAAACAGACAACAAAACATTGGCAATGAAAAAAACACACATACAATTTGCATGAAATCGAGTAAAACATGATCACAAGGAATCCAAGTGCCCCTGGGCATCTTCACAGTTATTTTTTCCTCAGGTTGGCAAAAACAAATAATTTTCCCTACCACTTAATCACATGAATAGTGTATCTTGTCTTCGGAGATATCAACTGTTAATATACTGCTGGCATGACAGGGTGCTGACTGCTGAGCTATGGCAGTCGTGTCAAGAGCTTTTCAAAGTATGTCGTATTTTGTTAGACCATTGTCTACTGTGCAAAAGCAAACTGCCAATAACCATTCTATCTTGTGGTGTGCTGCTTGTACTCCACTTCTTTTCCGCTCTCAGTCTCCCTGTAAAACAATCGCGCCGGATATTTGAAGTACACCTTTCGCTTTGGGTCCTCCTCTTTCAGCTTTCGTTTCAGTGGCAGCAATTTCCTCCTGCTTTCTCGCACTTCCACCGGCAGCATCTCATCGACAAATATCTGGTGATCCTTTCCGTTGTGCTGAAAAGGCCTCTCCTTCAAATATCTGCGGGCACTGCTGATCACTGTTTGTCTGGTTGTGTATCTACTGAAAGCTACCACAACTGGGCGAGGAGGACCGGGTTTTGGCCTGATGCGGCCTGTGCGATGAGCTCTTTCAATGCTCACTTCACCTTCCATTTGCATATTTGACTTGGCAAATTCTTTGATCAATTGCTCACACTTCCCAGTGTTTTCAGCACCTTCGGGAAATCCGTAAAACACAGCCGTATTCCTCATCTCTCTCGCAGTGAGGTCAACAAGACGCTCTCTCAATTTCATATTCTCCTTTTCTTGCTTGTTTACTTGGTCCTGTAACTGTTTGATATCAAAACGGCACGACTCTTGCTCCTCTTTCAAGTTACTGATTTCTTTCTCATTTGTTTCAATCTTACCAAGAGCTGTGTCCAACCTGGATGTGAGATTGGAGTTCATTTCGTCTATCTTGTGGATAAGGGTCGCGAGTAGTTCATCTGTGGTTGACTTCTCCCCGTCTACTCGTCGTTTTTTCTCAAGCGAGGAGCGTGGAGGTGATTCCGCCGACGCGCCCGGGCTGGTTCCCTCCAGATCTCGGTGAAGTGGATTCACTACCGTGTGCACTGCAGAGTCAGTTAAGCCGTGTGCATTATCACTGTCACTGTGCTCTTGCGTAGCCTTCTCCGTAGTAGCGTCGCTAAAATCCATCTTAGGGTCAGAATCCTCCTTTTCCTTGAAATAATGGGAGATTGTAACGACTCCTTGGTCTAAGATCCTTTTTCTCGATGTCATTTTGACTTTTCAAACTGTAATAGGCGAAATGAGCTGCAATTTTATTTCCTCCTAATGCCTCCGTACCACTCAGGCACGTCCTAACCGCACAGCGCCATCTTGGATTCCCTTCAAATAAGCACTGAATTGATCAGTGTTTTTTAGTAGTAGTCATGATAAAAAATCATGGGCGTACATACTCGAGCAGGATTCGAACCTACGACCTCCTGATCACCGGACAGGCGTCATCTCCACTAGACCACCGAGCTTTCGCCCGACAGCAAGTGTTATCTTTGTATTGTGTATCTTGTATTGTGTCAGATCTCTTCCTCCCCTCCCCCTTCTCCTCCCTACCCCCTCTACCTCTCTCCTCTACTCCCCCCCCCCAACTCTGCCTTGCTACAATTTGTTTTCTTATTATGTTCTTGTGATGCTATAGATCTTACATAGCAGTCATCAGTATCAAACAACTTTAAATGACTGTGTTATTCTTGTATTGTGTATCTTGTATTGTGTCAGATCTCTTCCTCCCTCCCCCTTCTCCTCCCTACTCCCTCTCTTTACCTCTCTCCTCTACTCTCCCCCCCCCCCCACTCTGCCTTGCTACAATTTTTTTTCTTATTATGTTCTTGTGGTACTAGATCTTATAGTACATAGCAGTCATCAGTATCACACAACTTTGAATGACTGTGTTATTCTTGTATTGTGTATCTTGTATTGTGTCAGATCTCTTCCTCCCTCCCCCTTCTCCTCCCTACCCCCCTCTCTCTACCTCTCTCCTCTACTACCCCCCCCCCAACTCTGCTTTGCCACAATTTGTTTTCTTATTATGTTCTTGTGGGACTAGATCTTTAGTACATAGCAGTCATCAGTATCACACAACTTTGAATAACTGTGTTATTCTTGTATTGTGTATCTTGTATTGTGTCAGATCTCTCTCTCCCTCCTCCTTCTCCTCCCTACCCCCTCTCTCTACCTCTCTCCTCTACCCCCCCTCCCAACTCTGCCTTGCCACAATTTGTTTTCTTATAACGTTCTTGTGGTACTAGATCTTAGTACATAGCAGTCATCAGTATCACACAACTTTAAACGACTGTGTTATTCTTGTATTGTGTATCTTGTATTGTGTCAGATCTCTTCCTCCCTCCCCCTTCTCCTCCCTACCCCCTCTCTCTACCTCTCTCCTCTACTCCCCCCTCCCAACTCTGCCTTGCCACAATTTGTTTTCTTATAACGTTCTTGTGGTACTAGATCTTAGTACATAGCAGTCATCAGTATCACACAACTTTAAATGACTGTTATTCTCGTATTGTGTATCTTGTATTGTGTCAGATCTCTTCCTCCCTCCCCCTTCTGCTCCCTACCCCCTCTCTCTACCTCTCTCCTCTACCCCCCCCCCCCCAACTCTGCCTTGCCACAATTTGTTTTCTTCTTATGTTCTTGTGGCACTAGATCTAAGTACATATCAGTCATCAGTACCACACAACTTTGAATGACTGTGTTATTTTGATACATTTCTTTGTTTCGGCTACCACTGAAACAGCTCACAATATATTAAGTTAGTCTGTTTGATAAAACAAAGTCTTATCAAGTACTTTGTAGGCTATAAGGTGGTGATGACACCCCATGATTTTAATTTCAATTTATTTTCATATTCCTCGATGAAAAAATATATCAAATATAACAAAAATAAATGAAGTACATGATATCAAGCTGGAGACATACATAAAATATTGCAAATAATATAGTGGTCGATCTATAAGGTTTGGAATTTGTGAAAGAATGCTAAAGAAATATGAAGGAACCTACTTAAAAGTGAGCTTGTTGAGCGTAGGTCCCAATTAAAATCGAGTTAAAGATTAAGATGGGGAGCACGGGTACAACAATGACCGAAACATAGAGAAAAAAAAAAGTACAATTATACAGTTATATAGCAAATTCTTCTCTAATGCAGATTTGGGGTCGGATAAGCCACATGCTGTAGGCGGATGGACCATTGTCGTTCTGGCAATACTAACAATATGACTCAATGTATAATAACAATGATACGGTTTAGAAAATATTAGAAATTTATACATTGCGTGTATTAAGGAGGGAACACATGCACCTGCAAATTCCCCCCCCCCAAAAAAAAAATAAGACAACAACAACCAAAATTGAAGTTATTTTCTGAAAGCTCGCGAAGTATACATGTATACGCATTGTTCCTTCTGATTATTGTACATATGTTGATGTATATAATTTATTTCGTATATTACATGAACCTTTCGTAAAAGTGTAGACAATATCATTTTATGATATGTATACTTTGCATTACGTTTTGATTTTCTTTGATTGGAAATAAACTATGATTGAACTTGAACTTGAACTTGAACCAGTTACAGGGCAGAGAAAGTTAAAATACCAGCTGTTACCTCGCCCAACTGTCTTATTAAAAAGAAGGAAGAATATACAATAGGTCATAAACACAGTGACAGAATTTGAGGGCACAAATAGCTGGCTTAACATGACAACTACTCTGGGATAATCAAGGATAACTGCCTGGATCTATGTATTCACGTTATGAAGAACTGATCCAAACTGCAAGATTTATTAAAAAAACAAACAAACCAAAGGGCATGATTTTCAAAAGTGTCCCTTTGAGAAGCTTTATAACCCTTGAATGTGTAATTTCTCACATGATGTAGGGGCAAATATCATCAATACACATTTATGATGTAAAAAAGTCAAATAAGAAATATGACCTCCACTATAGAGAATGCACGCAATACATGCAAGTCTATGGGAATTATTCATCCCATACAAGCTCTGCTGGTTTATGTTGATCGTGTATTGTGTTAGATCTCTTCCCCCTCCCCCTTCAACTCCCTACCCCCCCCCATCTACCTCTCTCCTCTACCCCCCCCCCCCAACTCTGCCTTACTACAATTTGTTTTCTTATTATGTTCTTGCGGTACTAGTTCTTAGTACATAGCATTCATCAGTATCACACAACTTTGAATGACTGTGTTATTTTAATGTATTTCTTTGTTTCGGCTACCACTGAAACAGCTCAAAATACATAAAGTTAGTCCGTTTGACAAAACAAAGTCTTATCAAGTACTTTGTAGGCTATAAGGTGATAATGACAACCCCATAATCAAGGATAACTGCCTGGATCTATGTATTCATGTTATCAAGAACTGATCAAAACTGCAAGATTTATTAAAAAAAAAACAACAACAAAGGGCATGATTTTCAAAAGTGTCCCTTTGAGAAACTTTATAATCCTTGAATGTGTAATTTCTCAAATGATGTAGGGGAAAATATCATCAAAACACATTTATGATGTTAAAAAGTCAAATTAGGAATATGACCTCCACTGTAGGGCTCACACCTATATATAAATAAAATCGACTGTCCTAGACCCCTTCACAAATTCGTGCCAAAGATACCAAAATAAATGAAGAAAAAAAAAAACTAATCAAAAATCAATGATGTAGTTTGGCAAAAAAAACTGAATAGCTGTAGATATTGAGTATGAATTCCTCTACAAACTGCATTTTGGTTGGAAGATGAAAGCTTTTCTGATGGAATTTGGGGGGACTATATTTCATTGGGTACGTGTACGGAAAATAGGTGAATTTTTGAGTGACAAGAACCCGTAGTCTGGCTTTGCGGACCCTTGGACAGAATTTGAGCAGACGAACCCACCCTGGAAATTTGATGGATGAAAAGTAATAACTCATTTATCCAGGTTAGTGAAGATGAAACGCCTCATTTCTCCCAGCGATTTTACATAATTCTTTAAAATTTGAATTTTAACACACGTCTCTATGGGGAATCATTTACCCGTGTGAGCCCTGATACTCCTCCATTCCTCCATTTTGAAAGTTCATACTGTTCCAGATGGACTTGCAACACAGCAGCCAAACGCACAGTGGCTCAGGGCGCAACTAATTCCAGGACGCCCTCTTGCGTTCTTGATGGACCCACACCCATGTTCAAAGTAATACAGTTCAAAGTTCATGCGGGACGTTCTATGCACTTGCGCAGGCTGCATAAAGCGTGTTCCTTCTAGAATGCAGTACGGACAAACGTACAGCTGTATTTATTTCTAATATATTCCTAAGCATGGCAAACCACGTCACAATAGTTTCCATACAGAATGGAGGAGCCAATGCATCGCACGATATCGCGTACGAATCTGCGTTATAAGGCAGGCATAAAGCACGTGCCCACAAAGAATACTAGCTGTAAAACTCTGCTATTCCTTAGGCCTACCCTCAACATAAAGTTGTGCATCTAAACCTATTAATGTACATTCTACTCAGAGTCATTGGAACAGTTTATCCGGCTAATTATAGAGGGTCATTTAGCTCAATTCTATGGTTTCGAAGTAGATTATACTTTTGTTTATTTCTCTGAAATTCATGACATGCCTTGTTATTAACCCAATTTTAAATTGTGAATACCGTAACAGCAATATAAATACCATTTAAACATATGTGACCATGCATCACAAAACGAACAAAAAGTCGCACCCCTTGATTTCACGTGAGGACTAAAAAAAGGTGAAATGGGTCAACCAAGTCAATATTTAGTTTTTCATATTTTCTTAAAGAGCTACCCTTCTTCATTATTCTTAAGTTTGGGATCATAAAATGAATGGGAATGGGCATTTTCAGTAGTTTTTCTGCAACTTTTTTTTTTTTTTTTTTTTTTTTGTAGAGGAGTGAGATCAGGTATGTCTTGGAGAGCCCAGAGTTTCTTGATAACCCTTTGCACACTCTTCACTTTCAAGTCTGATAACTTTTGACGGGATAATGCTACTGCTTTGAAAGATGACATTAATCATGGACAAAATGTGTTAATAGAGCATGCTCAATTTCAGTTTAATCTGATAATCCTTTCATTGTTGTTGCTCCAGTGGTTTACATCCTGTTTTTTGTCCCATTCATCGCACAGCTAGCACGGTTTGGTAAAGATTAAGCTCTTGAATAGACAGATAGACCATGTACTTCAGAGCCTCTTTTCTCGATTCACACTTTTCCAGAGTGTTCGCTTTCTTCCAATATTTAGATAGGTTAGGAGAGTCCATTTGAATTGAGTAATACATCATTTTAAAGCTTAGAGTCTGTTAATTCAGAATCTGTCTTAACCCGTTGAGGGCGAGTCCCGAGTATTCTCGGGATGGTGCCTATTGGAAAATCAAATGCGTGTTGTAGCAAAATCAAACCGTCCTCAACGGGCTGACTAAAAATCCATGTCTGGCGACTCGTTGTTTCTTTTGTGATGGAGGGTCACATAATTATACCAAGCGTAGTCCCAGAACAAACACGTTTTATCTAAAACTCTCTTCTATATGTCCAGTAACTATCAAATTCTCTCTGCTACTTTCATCATTTTTAACATCATTTGATTAACATCATTTCATGCAACTAGTCTTCTCGATTTATCGTGTTTATATTATGTTTCGATGATTATGTAGGATATGTAGGCATATATTGCTTTGTTATGATGTTATGTTACACTACCTCTCCTGAATATGCCATGAATGGAACTATTTGAATTCTGGGATAGTGTCAAAAATACACGCACACACAAAAAAAAAAAAACTGCAGAATGAACACCAGTAGTGACGTAGAGCCATTTGTGTGTGTGTGTGTGCGATGTGTGGATCTTTTTTTCTAAGCCTGTCAGCTATGAATGAATTAGAATTCTGAATTCTGTTTTATTATTCATGTTCTTATTGTTGCAATGTCATGCAAGGTATTTAGCTGATTTTAGATGAATATATATTTCTTATTTATGTAATACATGTAATGTTTGTTTTTTGACTTATGCAAATTAAGGCAGCATTTCTTGCATGAATTTGCGTAATTCAGTATTTCATTGCTTGAAATATTTCATGTCATTTAACATCTACTTTAAGTGATGTATTGTGAATTTTAGTATAAAAATTCATTGCATTCTTCAAATAACTTTTGTGACTAAAATAATGAAGTCAGATCATTGAGTATATGAATTTAAGAACGACCCAAGTCCATGGAAGACCATTTCGAGTAAACTAAAGAAAACTTCATATCTTTATTTGTCCAATAATATTCTATTTAACAGTGATGGGAAGGCAACATTGTATACAAATTAGAACATATATCATTATGACAATTAACATTTACGTTAATTGTGGAGAGGCCATTTTGTGTGGTAGACTTGGGTCGTTCTTTGATTCATATGGACTTGGGTCGTTCTTTGATTCATGTACATGATATTCTGCTATAGAGATGAGAGAAGGATGAGAGAGGGCGCTATTACATGAATGTAAGAATGACCCAAGTCCTTCATTTTTACATTAATATGAGATTTAACTCATTCATTTCAGGCACTTTCGGGGGTAATTAGGATTTGTCATTTATAGACAACATGCATAAGCTACAATTTCCCATGTCAAACTCAATTTGGCCAAAAATTGGACCGTTTTTATATTCGGGTCTTCAATTGAAAACCTGAATATAAGAACCACCCAAGTCCAAATTTGGGTATCGCCTTTGGAAGCCATTTACGAAGTTATGCAAATACAGATAATCATTCAAGTGGTTGTTTCACATTCAAATGTGTACGAATAACAACCCAGTAACTGAAAACACTGAAAGCAGTGGGAAGTTATTTATTCATTTTTATTCTTCCCAGATTTTCTCAAATGGACTTGGGTCGTTCTTATATTGGTATTCAATTCCGTTGTTCTTATTACATCCGAACACATGCCATTTTTTCAGGTTATTAAGGTGATGGCACTATCTTTTTTTTTTTTCAAGTTGATTGTTTTCTATTAAACACGTCATATCATATAGATATATGAAAACAAATCTCAACTGTTGTGTTCATGGCATCTTTTTAATGTGTCCAAAATGTTCCTCCGACTTTATGGAATTGCCAAGCAGCAGACCACGTGGGTTGAGGCTATAGACGAAGTGAGAGTACAAGAGTAGAACAACCTTGTCTATGATAGACACCATTTTTCTCTAGTGCAATCAAAGGACAAGTTCATCTTCATATACGTGAGGATTAAGTTAATGCAGCAATGTTATCAGAACACATTAATGAAAGTTTGGGGGAAATCGGACAATCCGTTCAGAAGTTATGAATGTTTAAATTATCTGTGGAGTCACTGCTGGATGAGTAGACTACTAATGTGTATGATGTCACATACATACAACGACATAAGGGAAATATGTTTAAAGAGAATTTCACAAATTGTTTTTGTTTTCTTTTTTGTAAGATAGGGCACATTTCCTCAACCTGTCACTGAGTTATGTTAAGGGTAATATTATTTTCCCTTCCTTCTGGAAGAGGCAAGTCAAGCGTTCTTTTATTATGCAAGAAAAGTGAAAATATGTTGTATTTTCTTCATGTTTTCTTTATATCGTTGTACACATGTGACATCATAAGCTGTAGTAGTATTCTCGTAAGGCAGTGACTGAGCAGAAACTTCAAAACTTCATAACTTTTGAAGAGGTTGTCCAGTTTTCCTCAAACTCTCACTGATATGTTCTACTAATATCGCTGCATTCACTCAATCCAAATGTCTACGAAGGTGGACTTATCCTTTATCTGGTAAATCCGCCTGTTGTGACCAGAAGAGTCTAGCAGGTGTGAACTGGAATGTTTGACATCATACCTCCTTGGATTAATGTGGATTTGTTCCGATTGGATGCCAACTTGAATAAAAGAATTATTTTCAAGTGCAATGAACAGGTATAATTGCCAGTTGTGTCCAGGGGATTTAAAGTAATATCGCTGTTTTATCTATTTGTATTGACTGGTGTCTGCAATGTTTTAGTATGACAGTTAATGCAATAAATTTCAAACGGAATCAACCGGTGAAGGTGCCAGTTTTACCCATTGCATTCAGATTGTTTGACAGAAAAAACAAAAACAAAACTGCTACCTCTGCAAGCTGTGAATAGTAGTCATGAAAGTGTGTTCTTCTTAGTACGTATTAGTAGTCTGATCAGTAGAATCCAATACTGCTTGTTTGTTTGTGTGTGTTTTTCTCTTTCTATTTTCACTTCTCCACTATAATAAAAACATTATTTGGTGATATTTTAACGATAATGAATGCACGTCTTCCAGTGATATTCATTTCCAGGTTGCTACCTGGCAATCCCCTATTGAGTGATAGCCTGAGTGCAGGTTTATACCATAGTTAACTTACATTCAGCAGTATGTCCGTAGAGTGCAGAAGCGGCCAATGTTAGCAGCAGAGCGAGGTCGTATCTTCTATCCATCGCAGGCACTTGGACTCAGAAACAGCTTTGATATCAAACAAATGCGTTTGGATCGTAACGTCTCGGCAAAGTTCGTATCATCACGGAAAGTACATTTTTCGCTAAGGGGCTGAAGTCCAGACCATGCACCTATACAGTGCGCATTATTTGTAGAAAAAGAGAAACGCATTGAAAGAACAAACGCTCTTACTCCTTTCCGCGCTCAACAAAATGGCGAACCGTTTGTTTCGTAGCGTTATGTTTACAAGACATCATGGCTGAGGAATGAGACGAACTCGCCACGCCTGTAAACAGTGAACTCTCACGATAATTCATAGCTCCACGGAGAACGTAGCCTTTAAACAAGGCGACTCGCTCTGCGTGCCCCCGTATAGCGCGTTTACCCCACAAACCTCTTGGCCGGGTGGAGCGAGCCGTCTTTAGCCACTCGTTCAGGGATGTGTACGCAGAAAATACACACGGCACCAAGGCAAGCCGCGCGCGCTTGCTAACAAATTATATTCTTTCAGCGTGTTTCTACAGAGAATCCGATAGACCTAGCATTTGCAAGCGCGTAATCAAACAGTGCGCTAACGCGGAACCGGGTTGTTTCTACAGAAAGCGCATAATCGGATTGAATCCGATTCTCCACCTAAATGCAGGTGTGACCGGATGTCTGGAAAGTTGGCTGGTGCATTGTGGGCCTGGGTCAAGGTCAAGCATCTACTGATGATGCGGATGCGATCACCGATTGAACGAAACTGAGCACAGGGCAGGGCCTGCCTAGCTAGCCTAGCCCTGGGCCGGCCGGCCCGGCCTAGTGTGGGTACAAGTTACGACCGGCTGCTGGACGAATTTGTTTTCATCTAACTTAACGTTAGGGCTCCTACTCTAACGTTAGCTCCAACGTTTATATGGATTAGAAACTAGCCTAGTTTTGTTTTCTACCAATTCTTTGGTTCGTCAATTTTACACGGATCTTAAGGTTGGATTTTTATAACTGGATTATCACATGTGACGAGACAACAGCAGTTCACAGAGACACAGCTTCTGTCGCGTCTGACTGAGTTCTGTAAGTTCTATAGACGTATCATCAATTCTAACTAGTTTCTATAGTAGAAGTAGAACCTCCTACTCAACTGTTGGGCTAGGCCCAACGTTAGGCATATTTCTAACGCTAACAAGTTAAGATAAAAACATGATTAGATAAGGCCTAGGGCCTAGCAGTTACACGTTTTAGGCGTTAAGAGTCGTTGGGCCTACTGCGACTGGATACTATCTTACTACTAGGCCCTAGGCCTAGACCTACTACAAGTTAGCTCTAATGTTAGACTATTCATGTTAGTGATTTCCACATTTCTACTTGTCATTAACTGTTAGGCCTAACGTTACTATCTAACATTAGGCCTACTTTTACTAACGCTCTTAAAGGGGCCCTGAAATCCAATTTTAATTATTTGAAAATATCACTTTTGGGAATATAGAAACAACAAAGGGTGGTTCTAAGAAACATTCCATATTATAGGCTCTATTTTGATTATATTGATTAGAAATGTATTAAAGTCAATCTAGAACTACGAGTAGTTTGGAAGGGCCAAGGTGTTTTTTCTTCTTTTTTTTTTAGTTTTGTTAAATATTTCAGTAGGCCTAGACGTACTTCACTACTGCATTAGGCTACATAGATCTACTGTCTTTACCAATGACTGACAGATGAGGAATAATATTGATTAGATAGAAATGTCTTAAAGTAGACTCTAACCTGTTAGATCTAACGTTAGAACTTGTAACGTGTTAGTTTGGAAGGTGGTTTCTGTTTTTTTTTTTTTTTGTGGGCGTTAACTCCCAAGTAGGTCCTAGACTCTAACGTTAATCTGGACAATAAAAAGAAAAAGTCATTAAAATAAATAGAATGTTTCTAACGGTTAACGTTAATCGTGTTAGATATCCGTTTCACCACAAAAGTGGTATTGAGAACTTGAGGGTATTTTAAATCAACACAAATCAACATGCATTTTAATTTCAGGGCCCCTTTAAATTAGGCCCTAGACCTAGAGAACCACTCTAACTTAACAAGTTAAAACGTTCAGTACCGTATAACGTTAGTCTAACTGTCAGAGTCTATAAACACAAACGGCCTAACGTTAAAACTAAAAGGATCGACTGTGTGTCATTGGATTTATAAGTACCCTGGTAACGTTAGAACAAAGGCCTATTAAACGTGAGGGCTAACGTTGACTGTTTGTGTTAACTGTGTTAGACCTCTTTCTACGGGCAGGTAGGATTTAATTCGGGTAGAAACTCGGGTTTATGGAACATTAAAGAACTGTTAGTTATATTCCAAGTCAACGTTAGATTTTAGAACAGAAGCAGCTGTTGTTATGATGCCTAACAAAACACTTAACGGTTAACGTTAGATAGCGTTAATTCTAACGTAGGGTAGGCCTACGGTAAAGTTTGTTTAATAGGTAGGCACCTTGCCTCTAAAATCTAACGTTAACTAGGTCTTTGTTAGACATATTCTAACGTTACACCCCAAGTGGACTCACTTTTTCCACTTTTGGATTGACAAAATGTGCTTCAATTATGTTTCGATACTCAGTAAATGAATGTTTAAATTTCCTTTCATTTTTGGACTAATGAAACGTCGTATTTTTATAGGCCCTACCAAGATCCATATTTCTATTTGATTCTTTGTCGGATTAACAAACTAGACCCTAGTAACGAACCTTTAGAATAACGACAAAAAGTTCGTAAAACAATCCCTAACACTAGTTTGCTAATGCTAGACTTTAGAGTTTGTCTTTTCCGAACTAAAAAGTAGTAGGCCTAGGCCTAGGCCTAGAGAATCTAGTTTTAATAGACCCCTAGGCCCTACTAGATTCCATGTGCATCTCACACGTATTGTTAGCGCTAGTTAGATAAGTATTGTCAATTAGAATGTAACAAGGTAGTCGTACTCGTAGAACTATAGGTTCTAGTAGCTCGAATCTAACGTTAAAAAGTATTAGGCCTAACTATATGAGAACGGTTAGGCCTATAATTAATACTAGATCTAGTGTTCTGTTAGTTGCCTTGGTTTTAAAATTACGGTAGGCCTACAGCGCAACTGTGTAAAAATAACAGTAACACCACTGCACCTGTTCGTGTGTCTTTTCTTTATGTTAAAATTCAGAGTATTTTCTTTACAAGTTTGTCAAATCTGAGGCAAATTGTGACTAGTAACGTTAGAACCTGATACTCGGACGTTTTGGAGACACCCAACTACTGTAAAAGTGGATTATTCAACGTTAGATAAAATAGCTGCAACATGCATGCACATAAAAGTCATGGCCACATTTACCGTACACATGTCTGTCAAACTGGTGATTGTCTTCCGGGTCAGTATCGGATTATTGAACCTGGCGTGTTTCTACAGCGCTGACACTGGAAACTGCCCCGGAAAGAACTACCTCATTAGACGGTTAAGTTAAGCGGAATCGGTATCGGAATCTGCATCGGAAAGAAACCGTTACTGGTGTGTTTCTACAGCCCCCTCTATCGGATACAATCCGATAGACCCGGAATTTGGGGTTCTGTAGAAACACGCTGTTTGACAAATTTGCGTACAAATTTGTTAGCAAGCGCGCGCGGCTTGCCTTGGTGCCGTGTGTATTTTCTGCGTCAAATTTGTACGCAAATTTGTCAAAGAATATAAAGCAACAACAACGACAAAAGTACACATCCCTGAACGAGTGGCTAAAGGCGGCTCGCTCCACCCGGCCAACAGGTTTGTGGGGTAAACGCGCTATACGGGGGCACGCAGAGCGAGTCGCCTTGTTTAAAGGCTACGGAGAACGGGACTGTCGCGCTGTTCCGCTGCAGTTAGTGTCCTTCCCAAGCCTTACCACGAGCTCTTGTCAGAATCGCCGATGTTTTCAACAACATGAAGCCATTGCCGAAACCAACCGTTGGAACGTGCAATCGCTACATAGTGTTATCGATAATACGTTTCCAGGCGATAGCATGGAGTTCGAACAGAGTGTCCGCCAAATTACTGTTCATTTTCTATGGTGCATGCAGTCCTGGGGACCTTTAGCACCGTGACGGTTTGTTTTATTTCATCCATTTGTGTGTTTGTGTGTGTTTATAAAATCATTTGTTTAAATAAAATATTTCAATTCATATTGTGTTTTAATGCCACCGTTCTCTCTGTACAATTCGATCAAGGGTCCGGGAATGTTGTTTTATCATGACTTTATTCAAGTTCAATGCCGTATTAGAATAACATGTATACAAAAACCAGGTCAGCCGTTTTTCTTTCAAAGTAAGTGGCAGGTAAGCCAACAAGGGGTACAAAAATGTTGAAATTTACATTATCGAAACACAAAGTATACCATATCATACACAAACTGTCAAATATATAATCAATCAATCAATTTTCAATGATATCATCGCGTTACAATAACAACAGTGGTATAATTATCTTAAATCATATTAATATGATAATTAAAAACAAAACAAATAATCCTCTACGTTGTGTTCCACATCCCCGACTCATACCTGCTTGCATTTTTTTTCTCAACAACTGACCATAAATTATTTTCACGTACAGTATATCCACCATAATTCTTTTTTTATTGTTTGTTTCAACAACAATCAATATGATAAGTCCATTGGCCAAGACCCGCAAAATGGGTTATTGGTACCACCTGCGGTGGCAAGTTGTAGTTGTGCGTTTTGAAATGGCATATCTAAGGATTATATTTTGCTATGAATGCCTTTCCAGAGTCGTAGCTTAGTCATAGATTAGAGCCATTAACCCGACTAATACCAAATAGTTTTTGACGCTCTGAGACCAAAGACGAGCAGAGTGTGACCTTTGATAATTTCAAGATTTTTCAACCAATTTATTCCTCAAAAATTTGGCACATTATGATGGTCTAAAAAATGACACCATCAAAACTTCACCACAACGCCGGATGGAGGTACACTCAGTCAAAATACGATACAAACAAAGAAAATTTCAAAATAACATTCAACTACTTTGTTTTAAATCATGAATTGGGCATTTGAGGTAAAACAGAATCAAATTGTGCTGTTATTTCAAATTTATAAAGACAAAAGAACATATGAAGAGTTTGTTTGCAAAAACCGATAAGTCCATTTTTGAAGATTTTGAAGTACGGTCTCTGTCATGAAGTACAAAATAATACCTTTTAAATGATATATTGGTCACTATATATAATGGTATAATTATTTTTGAAGTTATGGTCAAAAGAAGCAAAAATTTTCTTATTATTCTCTTTATTTTTCTTGTATTTTAATCGCAAATATCTCCATTTGACAAATATGGACTTATCGGTTTTTGCAAACAAACTCTTCATATTTTGAGCCTTATTTTGACAAATATAGTGCATTCAAAGGGTTAAATCTTGCAAGAAAGTGGTGTTTACCACATACGAAATAGAGAAAAATAAATTAAAGAGGGCGCTATAACTGTTTTAATAATTAATGAACATTTCCTTAAAATAACCTTTGTTGTGGTTCTGACTGTACATATGTATTGCTTTGAAGCAAACTGGCAGACGTACGCTATCACAATTTTTATGGAGACGCTGCTATGAAAATAGTGTTATCTACGAAAAATATTACCTCAGAAAATTTAAAAACAAAATGCACAGAAAAACAAAACTTATCTAATCATAATACTTTCATATTTCATGTGAAGAAATTATATCGAGCCATGCTAGAGACTTTTCCCAATCATGCATGTTCTTGAAAGCACTACAATTATTCACAACTTGATTTTGTATGCTGGTTGCAGTGATAACCAGAATGGGTCAACACAAATAAATCATGTTTTGTTTGAAATTTCATCGAATAGGGCATCACCAACGGATGAATAGTATAAAAAGGGAGATGTTCGTCTCACCTCCCTAGGGAGCTGCTAGGGAGCCCTTCACTTTTAGGCTTTTCAAGATCAACATAATATCAACATACTTTGAGTGACATAATCCGACCCTAATAGCGGCATTCACATATAAATAGATAAATCTTAGCACACAAATCCATACGACATGCTGGCCCAGATATTTCGAATAAAATTCCACTTGAGTTACATTACTCCAAGTCTATTCATTTATTTCAAAAAGTAGTAAAGAAAATGATGATCTCACAGTACCAGTGATAATAATGTCCTGTAGAAACCCTAGCAACTCATTCTGTACTCATCATTGTATCTATGATGTTTATTTTCTGAGTCTTTGCGGATGCACCTGCAGTATACTGTGCTCCTCTGATCTTTGTGGGATTCATTCTTTTTCTGTTGTTCATTGTTCATTTTATATTGGGCAAATCATGGTTTTCTTAACGTCATGCCCTTTCAGGGCACATAGAATGTTATGCTTCGTAGATGATTGTTTTTGTTTTCTTTCTCTTCTTTCTCTCTCTCTCTCTCTCTCTCTCATTCAATGTGACTTTAATATAACTTTTACATGACAAAAGCGATAAAAAGCGATGCTTTTGTCATGTAAAAGTGACTTATACACAGGGTAGGCACTGTCACTTCAAGTACAAGCAATCGTGTTGTATGAAACCTAGAAATGTTCACTAGTGTGCAGTGCGATTGTATCCCACGGCACAATAATTATAGCAGCAACTTTTGCTTCATCTTCACGTTTGAGCGAGGGACAAAGATCCCCTCCTCTTCTTCAAACATAAAGGTGAATATTGTGAAGACTAGGCGCAGCTTCACAAGCTTTTTCTTTCTTTTTAAGCAGATCTATCTTTTTAAGTCACTCTATTCACATACAATATCATTTATTATAATTCATTGTATAATTCATAATACAATGTATTTGCATTATCTATCATTGTTGGATGGAAATATGGCGACATTGACATGGCATTCGCGTTTTCACCGGAAAATGATGAGTAATTGAAAAAAAATATCAAAATACGGCAAAATGCGCGAGGAATTGCATTTTTGTTTTTAGATAAAGGAATATACGTGTATCATAAAGTTTGGATATTCCCTTCGCTGTCTTGATAAAAGACTAAGCGCATCGCGTTTACAACACACAATAGAACACCAGTGGACATACAGTAGACAGGACTCTTCTTCGTATAGTCTCGATTCAGAAGTATAGGGATATGAAAATGAGACCAAATTGGTTAAAAGTACATTTATTATGACTAAGCTACTCATTTGAAAATCTATCATGATAAGGATATGCCCAACAAACAAAATGACCCCAAAAAAGGTTTTGCCACCTCGGTACGCCAATATCTGGCCTGGTCCATGAACTATAACGTTTGTTTTGTAACAAAAGGCGTGGAATGCATCCAAAGATTTTAAAAGTAATTGTCTTTTGTGCAGCCTTAAACTAAGCCATAATATGCATCTTTTCGTTCTATTAACTAGTATCATTAAATGTGAAGAGATATATCATGTTTTCTCTTATTTCAACAAAACTCTGCCACAGACAGCAGTATCTGTTCTGATTGCTCGTTTTACGCAACCGAAATTTTATAGCTATGTTTTTTGAACGAAATTCAGTGATCCCGAGTGACTAATCTAACTAGTCTGCTCAACCATTCCACTATTTTATTTACATTTCTCAATGGACAATACTGTGTCTTGTGACATACCGTGACATATTAATTACTGAAAGAGATTCAATTCGAACAGGGTGACGATATGACGCCGTCCCTTAAGAGAGCCTGCCTTTAGATCGGGGATTAAAAAGTCATCAAGCATCCCAACAGCGACCGCGGTTTGTATCGAGCGAATTTGCACAACACACATTGACCTCACGGAGGAGTATCGATAACACAAGATATCGAGAGACGATATGGCTGACGAGTTTAGTCGCTGGCGTATATACATGTATCGCTGTATATATTTCCCCACTGCTACTATACGTGTCCTCACTGTACAAAGTGAGAAACCCGTTCAGTTCAAGAGCACACAAGTTTTACGCAACCGTTCATCGTCAAACCAATATGACCAATGAAAGACGAGGTGAACTTGCCTTGTAGGCCTACATACCTCCTTTATTGTCAGCTGTTCAGTAAGGTATGTGTAACATACCGCTGCCATTGTTGTTCCAAGGGAAACAACTCCCGATTTGATGCATTCTGAGGCGACGTACTGTGTACTATAACTATTATTTGTATACTCACATACATTGTATTTAATTCCCACTTCCCTGGTACTACATTACAATATGCTATGTATATAAAGAGAGGGCGCGAGAGAGAACGAGAAAGAGAGGAGAGATTACACGTGTGTGTGTGTGTGTGTGTGTGTGTTTGTAACTGCATGGGACTCTACAAAACATGCATAAACACAACAAAGGTGTAATACTATCAGGAACTCTTTGATTTTACACATATACTCATACATAATATATGTACGCCAACACACAATCTCGCAGCCACCCTTCACAGGTCAACATGCAGCAGTAATGAATCACTAACGCCACAGCCATTACTGAGCTGTCTGTGCCAGCGAACGGTCGTTATTGAAGATCACTGCTTCGTAAATGGGTTCTGAAGGTTGTTTTTTTTTTTTCACAGATATTCTAATTTCGGATATGTTGGTAAAAATCAGATGATTTGTACAATTTCCCCTATAGATACATCGATCTTTAAAAGACAATACCACGGGTCTACCAAATCACACGCCTACGGCGGGGATCTCACGCCCAATGCACTAAACCAACTTCCGCTCACCGGCCCAGGAGTTATTTTCTCGCGCCTCCCAAGAAGTTCTGATTTCTGAATCTGATTTTATATATAAATTAAATCTGACAATTAAAGCAAACAAATGACTAAATCAAATACTCAACTTTCCCCTTATATAATTCAAAATGAAAATAAACTATTTCGAGCATACATTTATGCAAACATAAATTACAGTATATCTCTTGCTCGAATACAAATTAAGCAATTCTCGATGTACAGAAATTCAGGAGACCATCGTCATAATCAAGCGCTTGACGAGGACAATGGCCTCAGAATTGATTGTCTAAACAATACAACATTGTAAGAATATAACATAATAAGTCACCACTCACTGAGTGGCGATAAGGAGAAGGGAGGGAAGAATGAGGGGAAAAGTGCAGCGGTGTATTGTGCAAGATGTGAGGTGTTGGCTAGTTGGCTATAGGGCAGGTCTGCATGCATTTTTTTTCTTACGATTGGCAGCAATATTTGCTAATTTTGATAAATAAAAATAATGTCATAAAAATTGTGTCATGTACAAAGTCATATCAGGAATGCAACGTAAAACCTTCTGCCCTACTCTGGCAAAATGACGCAAGTGACATCGAGTACGAATGTAACGAAGGAAGAAAATATATTTTTGGGTAGGCCCTTCAGAATGGAAATTTTGAGATATAATGTTTGTATTCGTGCAAGTCATATGGTGATGCACATATGACAGTTCGAATAATTTTGATATTCCTATAAAAAGTCATGATTATGTTTCTTGCTTCCTTTTTCCAAATTCTTATAGATTTGTAGCAAACATGAAAAAAGTCTTGCAAAAGGAAGCAAGAGACAATCATATCATGAGGTTGTAGTACTCTTCCTTGTGATAAAGTATTTCATATTTTTAGCAAACATAAAAATCTGGCAAAAGGAAGCAACTGACAATCATATCTTGAGAATATTACCTGCTTCATTTTGCCAAAGTGTTATAGATTTGTAGCAAACATAAAAAATGGGCAAAAGGAAGCAAGTGACAATCATATCATAAGGATGTTACTGTCTTAATCCTTTTGCAAAGTATTTTAGATTGTGTGTAAATATTTTTTAAAAAAATTGCAAAGGGAAGCAAGTGACAATCATATCATAAGGTTATTTGCTTTCTTTTGCCAATTTCTGTAATGCAATTTTGTGCACTTGCTTCCATTTGCCACCCGAATATCTCTGAAATGGGCCAAAATTATAACTTTTGGAATTTTTCGTTAAATAGAACATGCCTCAAATATGCCAAATCAATGAAAAAGTCATTATTGATAAAAATGTGACCTGGTTTCTTTTGCCAAAGTAGGGCAGCCTTGATAAAGCGTCATTCACCCTTCAAGACAATCACTTTGGGAAAGTGGCTCAAAAGTACGTCTTTCAGAAACAGTTTCCTTACCAGACCCAGATAATTATCGTGAAATAACACTTTTAAGCTGTTTGAGGAAGTTATTCACTTCTATTTTGAATCATAGAATAACAACTTACCTTAATAATCAAGGTATGCTTGGGGAAGAACAAACTGGCTTTCGAGCTGGATATTTTACAATGGATCACGCCTTTGTTTAAAAAAAAAACTTTAATTGATATATATTTGTCTAGACGGATTTATTGTGCATTCATTGATTTTAAGAAAGCCTTTGATATGGTTGATAGGGTATCACTTTGGCATAAAATGTTGAGGTCTGGTGTGGATGGTAAGGTGTTTACAGTTATAAAGAATATGTATGCTCAAGCCAAATCTTGTCTATCTAGATGGTCAACATTCTAAGGCTTTTCAGTGTAATGTTGGTGTACGGCAGGGTGACAATTTATCGCCTCTGCTTTTTGCAATATATCTCCATGATTTTGAATTATTTTTGAGTTGTCGTTTCAAGGGACTACATTGTTTGTTCAAAAAAGTTTGTGTTGATATTTTAGACAAAGAAGTTAATGATGATCTTTTTATACATTAATATACATTGTTGTATGCAGATGACACTCTTATTTCAGCCGACAGTGCAGAAGAGCTTCAGTTGGCTTTGAATGCATTGCATCGAAATTGTAAAGATTGGGAGCTAAGTGTCAATACTATTTTTTTGTCCCCGCCGAACGAGTTCGAGCAGGGGACTATGAAACGGGCTCCGTACGTGTGTGTGTCCGTCCGTCCGTCCGTCCGTCCGTGTGTCCGTCCGTGTGTCCGTGTGTGCGTCCGTGTGTGATCAAAATCTTCAATTTGCTACTTCTCTGTCATTTATGAGCCAATTTTGATTCTGTTTGCTTTATATGATAGCACTACATGGGAGCTTTGAAACTTCTACACAGAATTTCAGTCGTGACCTTTGACCTTGACCTTTGACCTATATTGTACATTTTGCTACAAAATGCTACTCCTTCGCCATTTCTAACCCGATTTCGATTCCGTTTGCTTTATGTGATGGCACTAGGTGAGGGCTTCAAAACTTCTACACAGAATTTTGACCTTTGACTTCTTTGACCTTTGACCTTGATTTTTGACCTATATTGTACATTTTGCTACAAAATGCTACTCCTTCGCCATTTCTAACCCGATTTCGATTCCGTTTGCTTTATGTGATGGCACTACATGGGAGCTTTGAAACTTCTACACAGAATTTCAGTCGTGACCTTTGACCTATATTGTACATTTTGCTACAAAATGCTACTCCTTCGCCATTTCTAACCCGATTTCGATTCCGTTTGCTTTATGTGATGGCACTAGGTGAGGGCTTCAAAACTTCTACACAGAATTTTGACCTTTGACTTCTTTGACCTTTGACCTTGATTTTTGACCTATATTGTACATTTTGCTACAAAATGCTACTCCTTCGCCATTTCTAACCCGATTTCGATTCCGTTTGCTTTATGTGATGGCACTAGGTGAGGGCTTCAAAACTTCTACACAGAATTTTGACCTTTGCCTTCTTTGACCTTTGACCTTGATTTTTGACCTATATTGTACATTTTGCTACAAAATGCTACTCCTTCGCCATTTCTAACCCAATTTCGATTCCGTTTGCTTTATGTGATGGCACTACATGGGAGCTTTGAAACTTCTACACAGAATTTCAGTCGTGACCTTTGACCTATATTGTACATTTTGCTACAAAATGCTACTCCTTCGCCATTTCTAACCCGATTTCGATTCCGTTTGCTTTATGTGATGGCACTAGGTGAGGGCTTCAAAACTTCTACACAGAATTTTGACCTTTGACTTCTTTGACCTTTGACCTTGATTTTTGACCTATATTGTACATTTTGCTACAAAATGCTACTCCTTCGCCATTTCTAACCCGATTTCGATTCCGTTTGCTTTATGTGATGGCACTAGGTGAGGGCTTCAAAACTTCTACACAGAATTTTGACCTTTGCCTTCTTTGACCTTTGACCTTGATTTTTGACCTATATTGTACATTTTGCTACAAAATGCTACTCCGCCATTTCTAACCCAATTTCGATTCCGTTTGCTTTATGTGATGGCACTAGGTGAGGGCTTCAAAACTTCTACACAGAATTTTGACCTTTGCCTTCTTTGACCTTTGACCTTGACTTTTGACCTGTATTGTACATTGGCTATAAAATGCTACTCCTTCGCCATTTCTAACCCGATTTCGATTCCGTTTGCTTTATGTGATGGCACTAGGTGAGGGCTTCAAAACTTTTACACAGAATTTTGACCTTTGACTTCTTTGACCTTTGACCTTGATTTTTGACCTATATTGCACATTTTGCTACAAAATGCTACTTCCGGCGGGGACATATATTACGCACCGCGTAATTTCTACTTTTCCTTGTTTTTCAAGAGGCAAAGTACGTTACTTTCCATTGTTCAGTTTTGGTGAAGACGAACTTGATGTAGTGGATAATTTTGTTTATTTAGGTATTCCATTTAATTGCAATGGAAGTTTTAAGAAGGGTATTTCTAAGCAGGTGTCACAGGCAAGGAAAGCACTTTTTTCTATGTCAGTAAAGGCTCAGAAACTCAAGCTTCCTGTGGATATTCAATGCGAGTTGTTTGATCAGTTAGTGTTACCAATACTATTGTATGGGTGTGAAGTTTGGGGTTTTGAGGATTTAAGTCAAGTCGAAATTTTTTATAGGAAATTCTTGAAATCGTTGTTATGTGTAAATGAATTTACACCAGATTGTATGGTATATGCAGAAACCGGGAGAACACGACTGGCTAATACTGTCAAATATCGTATGGTTAGCTTCTGGCTGAGGATCGTAAGGGGCTCTTCTGCTAAATATTCATTCAGGTTTTATACACAAAGATTAATGAGTCAACGGGACACGGCCTTTGTATTTAAGTGGATATCTCATATTGAGGAAATTTTAAACCATGCTGGTCTTGGTGTTGTATGGCTAAGAAATGGGGAAGGATTTAGTAATAGCTGGATATTGAGCACCTTGACGCTGAGATTAAGTGATATGTCTAAACAGGATTTGATGGCAAATAGAGTATGTTTAAATTATAGGATTTTTAAGACGAATACAGTCTCTTTGAAAGGTATTTAGTCCAGTTGAGTAAGAGGGATAGAATTTCATTGAGCCGTTTTAGATGTAGGTCAAATCAGTTGCCGGTTAACAATAGGAGATTTGTACAGTCATTTGATGAAAGGGATGTTCAATGCCCTTGTTGTGATAGACATGAAACAGGTGATGAATTTCACTATGTTTTCGTATGCCCTTTCTTTGAAAAGGAAAGACAGTTATATTTAAGCAATCATTATTTGGTTGAACGTCCTTGCTCAGTACACATGTCCAGATTATTTTCATGTTTGCATTTAGGACAGCTTAAAAGACTAGTATTATTTGTGAGGCTGATCATGTCATATTTTGCAAATTTGCAGAAGCCTGAACAAGTTGAGTGTACTTTTGTCAAGAAAGAAAATATTGTAACTCGTAGTGGTAGAAAAATTAAGCATCCGGTGATACTTGATCTATAGTAGTTGTACGTTACGATTGTTTGGTCGTATGGTTCATACGATTAGTTAACCTTGCTTGCCAATTTGTATATCACTGTATATATGTTTAGTAGGTATAGACTTTTTTAAAATATACATCATTGTAATATATCACAAACATGTGTTCTTTGTTATTGTAATGACCATATCTTGTATTTATGTGTTTTACTCTCATACCCCGGAATGGGGTCGGAAGAGTCAATAAAATCTATCTATCTATCTATCTATCTATCTATCTATCTATCTATCTATCTAGCAAATACAGAGAGAATCGTTTAAGTAAGTTTGTGTTATTAGGAATGAAAACATTCACAGTTACTTACTCACAATAATTCTAAAGCTCCCAACCTTTGAATGTTGGGGACACCCGTCCTTATCCAACTTTACAGTCTCTCCCCTCTCGCTTTATCTGTCATACGAGCGCAATCGTATCCATTCCACATAGATCATAACATAACGCACGCTCACAGTACGGTACCGATACGTCTGCCAAAATCATAATGATATTGTGTATCTGGATAGAGTATTATGCTGTACACAGAGGTTTTGAACGTGATCCTAGAGTGCGGCGTCGAGAACACCAGGGCAGACAAGGTCAATGAACCAATCAGAGTAGGGCGGTTAGCCCGGCGTTTAGTTTATGGCGGTGATGAAGAGCAGCTGGAATAAGGTCACCGGTGGAATGATGGTATAATGACTGGTAGATGGATACCCCCCTCCCCTCCCAAGGAGGGACATCACCTTATCACGCATGGCATCCTTTCTTGGGTGGCAGTCGACAAACAAATAATTTGTACACAGGTAAACTCATGAACCTAGCTGGAAATCTCATAGCAATTAATGCCAGGTGAACTTAGCTTCTTTTTGTTTCTATATCTATCATAATTTTTAATAAAAAGTTACGAGTATAAAAAGAAGTCGAGTTTTGGAGCGCACTCGGTACCCGCTATTTTGTACGCATCAATGCGGCTACTGTTCTTACAAACAATAAGAAAAAAGGACAGTGTTATTCGTTTCTCTTCATCATTTTATTGGTTCGTCTTACACTATGGTGGTAGGCCATGTGGGCATCGGAGGAGGGATCGAGTATGAATATATTGCCTGTCGCAATTCTTATTCTGTCTGATGAGAGTGATGATGCTGAAAAATAGGTAAGTGATTTCGTGAAGTTGTTGTTGATAGGCCTAAACTGGTGACATGAAAAAAAAAACAACAACAACAACAACAAAACACATTGATAGTAGTGGATAGATTGCTTGGCGTAATACCAAGATACGATTGATAATCATGGTGATGATGATACGATGATATCCAGTTGTGAAATGATAGTAATGATGGGGCGTCCTATACACATTTACATTGTACATAGTTTGGCTTTCCGAGACAAGTCTCGCAGCGATTTGGGAATGTTTTGTCCACGCGTGCATGCTCCATTGTTGTTGTTACAATAGATTCCCTCGCTCTATAGTGTATGCTCTTCGTTTAGCTTTCTATCCCGAACCTTTTTATAGGTAAAGTTGGGTAAGTTGAACACTTAAGCCCTTATTTGTAAATCGCGAAAAAATAAAACGCGCAAAGAAATATCCAAAAAAAAAAAAAAACCATCATAGTTTGACCATAAGTCAATACAACTATGTGATATTGCTTTTGGAAATATTATCCATAATTAAGGTTAAGATAACACTTAAGTCAGGAGTACTCCATTGTCTCACTTGCCCCGACGTACTGGGGGAAGTGGAAAAGCATTGTACCCATAGGATTGATAAAGTCACCAATCTTGTCCATTCACTTTACGTGCGTCCCATGCAGTTACCCCGGGTGCACGTCACGAGACCGACACACAGGAGTCATACAGCCCACAAGTCATACAGCTCACAAGTCATACAGCCCACGAGTGATATAGCTCACAAGTCATACAGCTCACGAGTAATATAGCTCGCAAGTCATACAGCCCATGAGTTCGACACTAAGCCAACAAGGCCCACGAGACCGACACATTACGCGCCGTGTTGTATCTGTCGAACTCGTGGGCTGTTTTTGCCTAGTGTCGAACTCATGGGCATTATTTGCCTAGTGTCGAACTCATGGGCTGTATGACTCGCGAGCTGTATGACTCATGGACCTGTTTTCAATGTCGAACTCGTGGGCTGTATAACTCGTTGGTGTCGGTCTAGTGGGATGACCCCGTACTTTCTCTGACCCAGGACTATCGTTAATCCTGTACCATTTCTTTTTCTCTGCTTTTTACACTTGCCAATAAATCCCATACTAACCTCTTGTCCCGGGCTAAAGAGAAAACTGACATATTTACACTCGTATTTCTTATTCCCGTACCTTGTGAGGTTTGGGCTACATCTCCGTCGCTTAACCTCAGCTTATCTATTCCATTTGTTTGCACTCGTTTGCTTAGCACCGCAATCGCGGTGCTAACCCTGCTTTTTTGCAGGGCCAGATAGCACGGGATTGTCGATGGGGCTAGCCCACTTTGGCAAAAACAAGTGTAAACAGAAAGTGGGCTAGGGAAAGTCCGGTACCAATGGTGGGGCTAAGCCCCCCCCCCCCCCTTATCCCCACCGTTGGTACGGGACAAAGCAGAAATTTGCAAGTGTAAAAAGCGCTAGGCAGTCAGCATACGGTAATAGGCTGTCAGCGACGCCGAATATGTGAGGGCAGAGTTCAGCTCCCAAAGGTAACTTCGAGCTTTTAACCCAAACGCATCCGCTACTCACTGTAAACTGCTGAAGTAAATTGAGCTTTCTTCTTTTATTGTCATGTGGAAAATTTTAGCCACATTTGTTTCATTTGGTGAGGCAGTGCGCTCGCCGACAGCCTACTCGTGAATGCACCCAGGCGTGCATTGTGCAGAGAGCCTGGGTTAGTCCAAACAGTCAAATGGGGGTAATCAGTGCGAACGGAGGGACACGTAATTTGTAAAATCCGTCGCGTTGTACATGTGCTGATCCACGATCTCGTGCATATGTGTATATACCATAAGAATTAAGTATTATAGTCAAGGCGCTAATTCCTGTAAGGCGCTTAATTAAGGAGTTCGTTTAACCGACCCCGCAGAAAAGGTTTGACCACACAGGGTGGTAGATGGGACCTCCATGAATACCCCAGGTGATACAAAATTGTGGTATCAATAAAATGTTACAGACCACTTTTCATCATTATTTGTTGGAACAAACATAACAAGGTATGCGCACGCCAAGACTACTACACGCACCACTTGCACTCAGCAGGAAGCTCTATGGGACGTTCAGTGCCAGTGGCGCGTGCAGTAGTCTTGACGCAGACTTTTTTTTCGACCAAAAAAGGGTTTGTGCCTGCAAACTAACGGAGCTGTCACACCTTTCCGGGTAGCGAGTATTTTTTCCGTACATGGAAACGCTACAGTACATAAATTATTCATAAGTTTAGCTGAAATTTTGAAGTGCGCAGGCGCGTGCGCTAAATTTCTATGGCTTGGCCAATAAGCCAGTTCGGGGTTCCACTTTGAGCATGACCAGAAAAAGGTCATCTGTACGGCAGCGTATTTTTTATTTACACGCAAGCCTGTGGCTTTTCGCAATTAAATTCAATGAAACCGCTAGTAATGCGTCTATGCTTACTCCGCTCGTGCCTCCGCTCGCGATGATTCGATTCATGCACGTTCATCAGTGAGTGTGTGCACGGGTTGTGAAAGTTTTGCCTGCCGTGGTACACCCTCATCGAATAGTACATGATTGTGTAAATTAAAGTATGTAAACGAGTGCGAAAAACAAAACAATGCAAAACAAAAAATCTGACAAGGAGGAGAGGGGGAAGAGAGAGAATCATCTTCACAGGAACGAGATAAAAAAAGCAATGAATATTCTGTGATATCTCATCAGTCATGCGCAACAGTGATCAATGTTATTGCGGGTTCCATATGGAAGACCGGATGCACAACTGTATTGGTGTAGGCTACCTATATAAAATGATGGGGATGTATTTATTTCTCAGCCCCCAACCCCCTCTGTTATATTTGTTGCTATTAAAGGCCCCTAAATTTGTCTTCAGACTGATGGTATATTATTTTGTTTCTCAAACCTGCCCCTCTTTTCTTCATACTAGTTTCAAAGACTCACAGACTGTGCATATGCATTTTCCGACCTCTCTCGACCCCTTCCTTTTTCAAATGCATGACTCGTGTATTTTTTCCCTTCCTCGATCACTGCTTGAATTCTCATACAATTTATTTGTTTCTTACGACTTTCTCTGCCTTTCCCCTCCTCTCTTTCTCATTTCAAAACTTCGCAATGTTTGTTAACAAGACTACTTTCTACATTGATCAGTTTGTCTAGAAACACTGTACAGTCACGTGCAAATTAGTATGAAGGAAAATTACACCACTATTGCATGAATTCATTATCACTTCATTCACTTATTTTTGTTCAAACACTTTTTTCATGAAGATTTATACAGAGATAACCTGATCCTCCAATATCCAAGAAGTATTGTAATACAAACTAGAACTATCACTCAATGTGATTTATACCCCCTTACTAACAAAGTAACTGACATTTGCCATATCTCACGTCAAGTGCTCAAAACCTGAGTGAGTACAGTAAATAAATCAACAATTTATATGATTTTCATTAGAAATACTGTTACCATAGCAACACAATGTTTGACATTAAGAAAAAAATGAAGTTTGCCCAGCTATATCATAACTGTCACATGTGCCAAATCTCAAGTCAAATGCTCAAAACTGAGGGAATAGGGGAATTCACGATGTCATTGTATGATTTTCATTCAAAATAAAATTATGCTGTCACCATATTGTGTCGAGCCCACTAATGTCAATAATATTCGACCGCTAATGTAGCTGTCGTATCTTTAAACATTTACACTCCCACTACAATGTGCCATAATTCAGTCAGATCATTTGATTTTCTTTATTCCGAGTGGTTCCCAATTGACGTGTTCTCTTACTCTTTTCTTTAATCTGTATTCACGCAATCTCAGTTTTATATTCGAAAAGACACACTGTATGTTCCATTCTCTTGCCAAACAAAAAGAAATGACTGTATTTCATTTTTGTAACATATGATCGATGCAGAAAATTCCGGGAAAATTCATTTGAATTTGGATCGTGTAATGTCATAACAACCACTAATGTCATAAGACGACGACAAATGTCATAACGACCACTAATGCCATGACACGTCGACGACAAATGTCACAATGACCACTAATGTCATAACACGTCGACGACAAATGTCATAGCGACCAATAATGTCATAACGTCGACGACAAATGTCAAAATTTCAATTTTGCTGCAAATGTCATAAGACGTTGACGACAATAATGTCATAACCATAATCTCATAACACGTCGACGACAAATGTCATAACGACCACTAATGTCATAACACGTCGACGACAAATTTCATAATGACCACTAATGTCATAACACGTCGACATCTTGCCACTCAGTGAGTGGCAAGATTTTCTTTATGTATCTCTTTACCTGGGGCCATCTTCCTCGTCAAGCTTAGCTTATAACGATGGTCCCCTGCATTTCATTTTTATCATTTCCTATTGCTTCCTTTCATATATGATATTCGTTCTTGAAAAAAAAAAAGAAAATGTATGTAAGATCCAAACGTTACGAATATTAGCTGTGTAAATGACTATGTAAGTATTTTGTTGATTTGTTGATTTGTATTGATTTTGAAATGCAGAAATAAAAACTGAACTGAACTGAACTGAACAAGAAATGTCATAACGACCAATAACGTCGACGACAAATGTCGAAATTTCCATTTTTACTGCAAATGTCATAACACGTCGACGACAAATTCATAGTGACCACTAATGTCATAACATGTGGACGACAGATATCAAAATCGGATTAACCACAAATGTCATAACACGTCGACGGCAAATGTCAAAATGTCAGTGTTTACTGCAAATATCATAACACGTCGACGACAAATTTCATAATGACCGATAATGTCATAAGACGTCGACGACAAATGTCATTACCACTAATCTCATAACACGTCGACGACAAAATAAATGTGAAAATTTCTTTTTTTACTGTAAATGTCATAACACGTCAATGACAAATGTCATAACTACCACTAATGTCATTAAACACGTCGACGACAAATTTCATAATGACCAATAATGTCATAAGACGTCGACGACAAATGTCATAACCACTAATCTCATAACACGTCGACGACATAATGTCAAAATTTCTGTTTTTACTGCAAATGTCATAACAAGTCAATGACATAATGTTAAAATCGAATTAACCACAAATTTCATAACGCATCATAGGACCTAATGCCTCACAGGGGAGGATCCAGGAATTCTGTAAAGGGGAGGCACCTTAACAAAATCAATGGTTGATGCAACCTCCTCCCTTTTTGAATTATATTTCGTTTATTTTAACAAAAATGTTAAAATGCACCCGTCTCGATCCGCTATTACGTCATCCACAAATGTCAAAACTCATTGCTTGCATTTCATGGGCGGATCAAGGAATTCCGTAAAGGGGAGACACCTTTTCAAAATGAAAGGCTGGCGCAACTCCATCCCCCTAATTATGTTCTCCTTATTTAATTTGTTTAAACGATTGAAAAAAAAAGAAAAATGGAGGGATGCGGCATTTTTTACTTTTGTAAAGGCGCCTCCCCTTTACGGAATTCCATGATCCGCCCCTGTGACGCATTCTGAAATTTGTGATAAATTTGGAAAATTTGACATTCATGGTCGACGCGTTATGAAATTTGTGGTTAGTTCGATTTTAACATTTGTCATCGACGTGTTATAACATTTGTGGATAATCAGACTTTGACATTTGTCCGATGTTACGACTTTTGTCGTCGACGTGTTGTGACATTAGTAGTCGTTATGAAATTTGTCGTCAACGTGATGACATTTGCAGTAAAAATGGAAATGTTGATATTTGTCGTTGACGTGTTATGACATTTGTGGTTAATCCGATTTTGACATTTGTCGTCGACGTGTTAATCCGATCTTGATATTTATCGTAGACGTGTCATGACATTACAGTGGTCATTATGACATTGTCGTCGACGTGTCATGACATTAGTGGTCGTTCTGACATTTGTCGTCGTCATCTTATGACATTAGGGAGGTTTAGATTTTAGACGAGCGGACGTTCAAAGGGAAAAAAAAAAAACATGTTCTGAGCGTGCGCAGAAGCGTACGTCAAGTTGACGTGCGCTTCTGCGCACGCTCAGACCATGTTTTTTTTTCCCCTTTGAACGTCCGCGCGTCTAAAATCTATAAAGCTTCCTGTTAGTGGTTGTTATGACATTACACGATCCAAATTCAAATGAATTTATCCGGAATTTTCTGCATCGATCATATGTTACAAAAATGAAATACAGTCATTTCTTGTTTGTTTTGCAAGAGAATGGAACATACAGTGTGTACATTCGAATATAAAACTGAGATTACGTGTATAGATTAAAGAAAAGAGTAAAAGAAAACGTCGATTGGGAACCACTCGGAATAAAGACAATCAAATGATCTGACTGAATTATGGCACACATTGTATTGGGAGTGTAAATGCTTAAAGATACGACAGCCACATTAGTGGTCGAATATTATTGACATTAGTGGGCTCGACACAATATGGTGACAGCCTAATTTTATTTTGAATGAAAATCATAATACAATGACATCATGAATTCACTTAACTCCCTCAGTTTTGAGCATTTGACTTGAGATTTGGCACATCGCGGTGACAGTTATGATATTTACCTGGGCAAACTTTATTTTTTCTTAATGTCAAACATTGTGTTGCTATGGTAACAGTATTTCTAATGAAAATAATAGAAATTGTTCATTTATCTAATACTTTACTCACTCAGGTTTTGAGCACTTGACGTGAGATATGGCAAATGTCAGTTACTTTGTTAGTAGGGAGTATAAATCACATTGAGTGATAGTTCTAGTTTGTATTACAATACTTCTTGGATATTGGAGGATCAGGTTATCTCTGTATAAATCTTCATGAAAAAAGTGTTTGAACAAAAATAAGTGAATGATGTGATAATGAATTCATGCAATAGTGGTGTAATTTTCCTTCATACTAATTTGCACGTGACTGTACAGTGTTTCTAGACAAACTGATCAATGTAGAAAGTAGTCTTGTTAACAAACATTGCGAAGTTTTGAAATGAGAAAGAGAGGAGGGGAGAGGCAGAGAAAGTCGTACGAAACAAATGAATTGTATGAGAATTCAAGCAGTGATCGAGGAAGGGAAGAAATACACGAGTCATGCATTTGAAAAAGGAAGGGGTCGAGAGAGGTCGGAAAATGCATATGCACAGTGAGTCTTTGAAACTAGTATGAAGAAAAGAGGGGCAGGTTTGAGAAACAAAATAATATACCATCAGTCTGAAGATAAATCTAGGGGCCTTTAATAGCAACAAATATAACAGAGGGCGTTGGGGGCTGAGAAGTAAATACATCCCCATCATTTTATATAGGTAGCCTACACCAATACAGTTGTGCATCCGGTCTTCCATATGGAACCCGCAATAACATTGATCACTGTTGCGCATGACTGATGAGATATTACAGAATATTCATTGCTTTTTTATCTCTTTCCTGTGAATGTGATTCTCTCTCTTCCCCCTCTCCTCCTTGTCAGATTTTTTTTTTTGCATTGTTTTGTTTTTCGCACTCGTTTACATACTTATTAATTTACACATGTACTATTCGATGAGGGTTTACCACGTCAGGCAAAACTTTCACAGCCCGTGCACACACTCACTGATGAACGTGCACGAATCGAATCGTCGCGACCAGAGGCACTCACACAACTCTTCGCAACGAACCCGAGCGGAGTAAGCATAGACGTATTGCTAGCGGTTTCATTGAATTTAATTGCGAAAAGCCACAGGCTTGCGTGTAAATAAAAAAATACCCGTACCGGCAGAGCATGTTAGTTTTTTATTCACTGAGATAAGCATCTGTGATGTAATGATTATTCAAGTGATCATTATGAGTGGTGCTTGCAAACACATCCACCTGGCAGCAAAAGTGGTATTTGAGAATATCAATAGAAAAAGATTGTTAATACATTTAATGCAAAATAATGAAATGGATGCTTTCCAAAGTGCTAATCGATGGATCATTCTGTTCACCTCGTCTACGCAAGTTCATTCTTTGTTTGAAAATGACTGATGAATTCCATAAATTGTTACGTCGGGTAAGCTGAAATACCTTCTCTCGCTTGAAAACTTGTGGAGTGCCTAATCAACTGAGGAAGAAGAAATGTCATTTGTACCGATGTGTCCATGAGCTAACCCCGAACTGGCTTATTTGTACAGGATGAACGGACTCGCATACTGTACATTATCTACAAACATGATCACGTGTAATCACTTGCGGGCGTACGTACGTGCTCGCTATTCAGTTTACATTCGATTCAAACTGATCAGGAAGGTACATTACTTAGGTGATTATTGTCAGCGTGATTGTATCAGACGTACCAGGTCATTTACATGCATGTTGTTCATTGAGATCGGACGAACCTCGATCGTGAGTGCAGTGACATGTTTACGCTCGAACGTATGTACATGCACAACACGCACATACACACACACACACACAGGTACTACTACTACTACTACTACTACATGTGTACACAGAGAGTAGGGCTGTGCGAGTCCAGGGATCACCTCCCTGGCGAGTCTCACTAGTCGAGTCCGTTCATTGTGTACAAGTTGGCCAAGCTGGCCAAGGCCATGCGCTTGCGCACTTCAAAATATCAGCTAAACTAATGAATAATTCATGTCCTGTAGCGTTTCCATGTATGGGAAAAATATTCGCCGTGGCGCTTCCGGGTATAAAGCTACGCCGGCTTGTAACGAGGAGGGATTTTCCAGCACGCGGGAGAATTTTCTGCGGGCGGACAAGGATGTTGGCGAGTTCCGTACCTGAGTCTTACCTGCTAGGCGCGTGTTATTTTCCTGTTACTTGCGTGTATTCCGTGTGAACTGCGTGAAAGCTTCGAAACCGACCCGTTTTCAGTTACGAGCGACATACGGGGACTGCGAAGTACAGCTGTACTTGCGTGGGAGTTGCCTGCGAGGTCTGCCACTAAGGGTCTCTTGCTTGTGTTCTGCGTGTACCTTTGCGGGCAAACCCCCGCGACTCACCCAGAACAAGTTTTGAGAATGCTCAAGGCCTTGTCAAACAGTGCCTGGGGAAGCCTTGCGGGTTGACTTGCGGGGAAAAATAGCTCCCCGGAGCTCCCCGCAGTTGGCCCGCACATGGCAGTACTTATCTGGTATCTCGCCCGTAGTTCCTCAGAGGTGCGGACGCTAGTAAGATATATTTCCCCGCATCCAAGTTTTGAGCATGACGAAAACATTTTCCGAGTGAGTCGCGGAGACTCCTACAGCGGTCCACACAGAACACCAGTAGGAGGCCCGTAGCTGCCGCAAGTCGCAAGCAGTTGACCCGCTTGAAGTACGTAAGTTGCCAGTGGATCTATGCAAATCGAATTCCTTTAGAAGGATTCCTTCACCAAGTTGTCAGCCCTCATTCGCCACCCATGCGCCTGACACGCAGGTCACATGGAATGCACTTAAGACGAACGTAAGTAGCATAGGTCCACCATGTAGGACGCTCGCCCAAAGCCTTGTCCGCCCGCAAAAAAAAAAGAAAAAAAAAATGTCCTGCGTGCAGGAAAGTCCCCTCACGTAACATGCCCGCGTAGCTTGCCCGGAAAGGTGTGCCAGGGCCTAAACCTGACTGCGGGTAAATAGGACTTGCGTGCGCAACTCCAGGTAACTACGGGCAAGATTCATACTAGGTACTGTTATGTGCGAGTTATCTGCGGGGACTTCCGTGTAGCAAAAATAAAACCTTATTGTCCTTCGCAAATCGCACTCAAGGCTTTCCCTTTCATGCCAAGCGGTAGGTGACGCTGGTCGCTATCATTTTAAGTAGATTGTTAAGAAGCAGATGTGGGAAGATTGAACAGAAACTATCTTTTTAAAAGAGATGAAAGCTATCCGTCACATTTCGAATGTTGACTCCTTTAAAGTTGCCCTCAAGACTCATTTGTTCATGACCATTTTCCAGTAGAATTGCATATTATGATGTATATTTTTTCATTATCATTATTGTGTCATTCATTTTCTTGTGCATGTTTGTGTAGGGATTTTTGTATTTCATATCATACTTCTTCTACTGCGCCTTGAGCACGTTAACTATGTGGAACTGGCGCATCATAAGTACCCTGTATTACTATTATTATCAAATCTGGCATCAATTTTCCAATGTGTCATATTTTAAGACAAAAATAACATCCACACAAAATTCAAGATAGGACCCATTTATCAAAGTTGTCGTTAATGTGTTACGAAAAAGTTAATTCTCAACCTATAATTTGATAAAATTGTCATTCAATTAAATAGTTTTGCTGTCTATTCATTTATGTTCATACGCATTCGAACAATATTATACTGATGAAAATCATATTGAGGATCCCCTTCACTTTTTTTTTCTTGAATGTTACTTTATTGGTGTACAAGCATATATGATGATGTTACCTTTACAATAATTTCGGGGTCAGACAACGTTCTACTTTACTTTAGACGTTTATAATTTTGCGAAAGCAAAGTAGGATAAAGTGAAAAAAAAAATATCTGGAATCCAGACAGGTTTATTTCTTTTGCCTTTCGTGCACATCACCTATTGTAGATCGGATCTTAAACTACCTACCTCAACACTATACGATTAGCCTGGATAAAAGGAAAAGGACGCCTAAGATTTTTCCCTTAATATTCTCTCCTAAGCATTAATTCATAACTGCATATTTTGATACAAATTTACATATTTATCATGATTTTTCATTTTATTCTTTATTTTTTTTTACAATAGCTTACGAACACAAAAGTACGATTTTAATTTCTTGATGGATGATACAGCATACGTGTATATTCCTTCTTTAGAAAGAAATTTATCTGCATTCTTGAATAAACTTCCTTTAAGAACATGAACAATCAATTGCTTTCCTCTGCTCTTTTCAAAGGTTGTTTCGAATAACCATCGCTCTGTAAACACTCAAAAGAGCTAACATTAGAATATTATTGGCTTTGCTCTCTGTATTCACATATATTTTTAGGGAAAATTGTGTTCATACACTGCTAAAAACTACATTTGCCCTTACTTTGAAGTCAAATTTGTGTTGAAAGTACAACGGATGCAACTTTTTCATGCAATTTACTATTCGAAAATGATAGCTTCCTTTCAATGGCCGTTTTCTTAAAATGTGTTTTTATATGCCTTTGTTTACAAATTTTGCTGTAACTTGAGAATGCTTTAATACTTTCTCATGCAGAATGACATTCTTATCGAGCTTTTTAAAATTATGGGCTTTAGTTTTTAAGTTATTGACAACTGAATCCTGATTGGATAATACTGGTTGCCATGGCAACAGAAGAAAACTGTTTTTTTACAATAATCATTTTTTTTTAATTGCATCTATCCTCACAAAAATGAACAAAAAATACAAGTTTGCAGCAGTTGGAGGCATTTGGGGGTTACCAATCACCTGTAGGCATCTGGTTACCATGGTAACCATGCAAAATACCATACCTTTTAATGTATCCCATTGTATTGCTGACATCTCTAGCAACATGTACATACATGGTATTATGGAGTTTTGATGAATTATTCATGAAATAAATGCAAAAAACTGTGTTTATTTTGTCATTTTCAGTGCCAAGTGTCACCAACCCTAGTCTAGTTTCTAGCCTTTTTTTTTTATTTTGTGTTTGTTTTTCCGAGTTGCAGCTTGTGTATAATGTCTAGAAGCCCGCTGTATTGCGCTAAGCCGAGCGAGGGCGTATACCCACTGATTGCGACGCCCCCCCCCCCCCCCAAAAAAAAAAAGAACAAAAAAAGAACAAAACAAAAACGGTTCGGGCGTCGCAATCACAGAGTATGGGCCCTCACTCGACTTCCTGCAACTCGGAGGAAATAAAGACGAAATAAAAACGGCTAGAAACTGTACTACACTGACCCCAGCTTGGCATGAAAAGTTAGTTTGCAGGCAAGAACCCTTGTTTGTCGAAAAAAGAGTCTGCGTGTGGTAAAACTACTACACGCACCACTGGGACTGGCGCCTGTAGCAGTGTAGTCTAGCAGGCGGCGTATTTTTAGCCTGAATCAGTCCTTGATTGGCAGTCAATAGAGGGCGCGACGATGTGGAAGTCAAGTTGACTAAAAAGTACGTCTAGTAAAAAACCTCTGAATAGAGGAGTGGAACCCGGCGTGGCATGACAGACTTTGCCAGTCTTCAATATCGAAGTCTCATTGGCTGAGCACCAATGTCAATCACAACATATTGCAGAACCCAAAGGAATTCTAGTCTACTCTCCTAGGTATAATACATATTGTCTTTCAGTGAAAATAGAATTTCCCTGTCTCTTTCACACTTTCATAGTATTTTGCCATTCTTTCCCATTCATTTAGAGGTGCATAACCTTTTGTCTTACTTCGAATAAGAGAATGATAGCAGTCAGTGCAACTACATGCATTTGAAAATTCATGAGGGTTCTGCACATGGAAACTACTCCAAAATTACTGCCGAATGCAAACCTCACACTGTTGTTGTAAAGTCTTCGAGATATTCACTGTCATTGTCGGTTTAGAAAGACCAGTGTGATTTATGATTTTTTTCCCATTGGCATTTTTTACTTTAAAAAACTTTATAATTTCATATTAAATCTTCTAAGATATTTGCTAAACATCAATTAAACCTGCCGTCAAGATAACTAATCACTATTGCCAAGCACCATCTACATTAAACAGGCATTTTGTGGGTGATCACACTGTCATAGGAAAATCCGTACATTTCCTGTGAAAGGGGAAAGAACACAAAAGGATTCCTGCAAAGCCAAAGTGCCAGGGGAATAATATTATGGTGCATTCTTTGCAATCATGAAATTACGAGACGCCAGTCTCACAGAAGACTTAATTATCGCTGATGATTAACATTTTCAACTCAAATGTATAGATAAGGTCATAAGGGCATCTCTCCTGGCAATTCGAAATGCGTGCCTATAGTCAAGGCGCTAATTCCTGTACGGGCCTTAATTAAGGAGTTCGTTCAACCCACCCCGCAGAAAAGGTTTGACCACACAGAGTGGTAGATGGGACCTCCAGGAACACCCCCAGGTAGTATGTGAGTCAAAATTGTGGTATCAATAAAATTTTACAGGCCATTTTAGTTGCGACAAGACCTTATTGTTCGAAAAAGAGTCTGCATACGCCAAGACTACTACACGCACCACTAGTACTGCTACAGGCGCCAGTGCCAGTGGTGCGTGTAGTAGTCTTAGCGCACGCAGACTTTTTCCTCGGCAAACAAGGGTTTTTGCCAGCAAACTCACTAGCTGAGGTCAGTGTAGTTTAGTTTCTAGCCGTTTTTATTTCGTGTATATGTTTTCCGAGTTGCAGCAAGCCGAGTGAGGTTGCATACCCAGTGATTGTGACCCCAAACCGTTCGGGCGTCGCAATCACTTGGTATGCGCCTTCGCTCGGCTTAGTACAATAAAGTGGGCTTCTACACATGCGCAAGCTGCAACTCGGAGAGATGAAAACGAAATAAAAACGACTAGAAACTAGACTGGGGTCGGTTACGGCTGGCACTGAAAATTACAACATAATCACAGTTTTTTGCAATTATTTCATGAATAATTCCTCAAAACACCGTAAAACCATATATATATATGTTGCTAGAGATGTCAGCAAAACAATGGGATACATTGTAAGTTAAAATATTGTGCATGGTTACCATGGTAACCAGATGTGATTGGTAATCCAAAAAAATGCCTCCAACTGCTGCAAACTTTGGTATTTTTTGTTCAGTTTTTTTTTTTTTTTGTAGATAGGTGAATTAAAAACAAACATTTCTATTGATTATTGTTCAAAAAAGTTTTTTCCTGTTGCCATGGCAACCAGTAATATCCAATCAGGATTCAGCTGTCAATACTTAAGATTTAATGCCCATATTTTCAAAAAGCTCAATAAGCATGTCATTCTCTTGAAAGAATATATGGATGGAGCATTTTTTATGCCTTGATTCAAGGAATTCCAATAATTTGGGCCTACGTAAATAAGTGTGTTTTTAGCAAAAATCGTTCTTAAAAGACGTAAATGAAATTCATTGGAACGCCTAGTAGGATATTCATGAAATAATTGATTTTTGAGGAACATAGAGTCAAAAATAGACGGAAGCAAGTTATTACAATACTTGTACATAAATTGCCCTAAATTAAACAAAAAACAAATCTGCAATTTTCAAGAGCTTGTTGGAGGCAAACAACATATTTGTATGAGAACGTACAGGGGAATAACAGATAACACGTTATCTGTTATTGGGCTTAGTGAGTGGATTGTCGTGGATCTCTCTCGCGACTAGTAACCCCTTCCCTCGCGATCGGCCGTAAGATCGAGGCCGCGCCGGGCGGGCCGGGCTGGGTTCTCGGTACCACACCATAATGCACTGATTGTGCGTGTTCTCTCGGCTCTAGCTCTGCGCACAGCTGCTGTGAGATCGTGCGCTGACCGGTAGGCGGCGATCAGCCACAGTATAAAATAACGGTGTAACCACAGAACTAGAATTCTGTGGATGTAGGTAACCCGGCCACCGGAAGTTTTAATAGATGGCGCTCTTTCAAAAAAAAAAAAAAAAGTTCTGGCATCAAAATGATGGCTAGTGCAAACGGGCTTTAAAATCAATTTGTATAGTATGCTGTCATCACCCGGTTGACCAAGGCCAGTTTTATGCCCTTTCGCAATCTTAATCACGTTGTAAGTGAAGAGCTTGCTTCCAAAGGGCGCTAGATCCATCATTTTTCAATGGATTTGTCGCCTTTTGGAAGCAAGCTCTTCAAATGTACACATGAATATATTAGTGCAATTGGAGAGTTTGTTCGCAATGTCTTTTATTAATTCATTTTTTTTTCTTTTTTGTGGGGGGGGGGGGATGAAGAACAATTCTATTTTTCTAATTGATAGTAATGTCGCTCCCTGACAGACCTGCCACCCTAGAAGTATGTAGAAATACAAATTTGATGTCGATATATGTCAATGGTTACCATGTTTCACTTGATAGCGTGACGAAATTGCACCCGTAGTATGTTATTTTTTCGTGGATGGAACACCCTGTTCAGGTAATTGATATGTAGATGGCGCTGTTTATCCTGTCGGTCTCGTGGGCTTTCTTTACTTAGTGTCGGTCTCGTGAGCCTTTTTTGCTTAGTGTCGGACTCGTGGGTCTTCGTTGCCTACTATCGGTCTCATGAGCCTACTTTGCTTAGTGTCGGTCTCGTGGGCTGTGTTTGCTTACTGTCGGTCTAATGAGCCTTTTGTGCGTAGTGTCGAACTCATGGGCTGAATGACCCCTTCGATGTGACTAGACTCACATAGGTTTGAGTTCATTAGCTGGGAGACTTATTTACACACACTTACAACATGTACAATTACGCACAAATTGTTACAAATCCAAATGCAGCCAAACAGCGGCCCAGGTACACATTATATAAGACCCTGCACCACAAAACAAACAAAAAGTCGCCAGACATGAAATTTAAGTGAAGGGCATATTCTGAAAGAGCAGACTTTAAGCTTTAAAATGATGTTTAACTCAAATCAAACGGACTTTCTTAATCTATCTAAATATTGAAAAGAAAGCACACACTCAGGAAAAGTACGAACTGAGAAAAGAGGCTCTGAAGTACAATGTCTATTCAAGCGCATAATCTTTACCAAGCCGTGCTGGCGTGCGATGAATGGGAGAAGAAAGAATGTAAACCACTGGATTAGCAACAATGAAATGATTATCAGATCAAACTGAAATTGAATATGCCTTATTAACACACTCTGTCTTTAATTAATGCTAACTTTCAAAGCAGTAGCATCATCTTTTCAAAAGTTATAGGAGTTGAAAGTGGAGAGTGCGTACAAGATTTTTATGAAGTAAAAAGAGGACTCTAAAGACATACTTAATCACACTATTCTGCCAAAAAATGTTCGAAAGAAACTGCTAGAAAACACACTTTCCAGCCCGTTTTATGATCCCAAATTTTACCATTAATGTAGAAGAAGACATGCTCTTCCAAAAATATGAAAAAGTCAAGATTGGCTCGGTTGACCAATTTCACCTGTTTTCAGTCCTCACGCAAAATCAATGAGTGCGACTTTTTGTGCGACTTAACGTGACTTTACTTCAGTCCACCGCATTGCTAAATTTGTCAGTTTGTTGACTTCGCCAAGCCGTGATAATCGAATTTTGAAATTTAAAGTTATTTCGCCTGACTCTGTTTCTGTCCAGGAGCTGCTTGATACATTTTCAATAGTTAAGCCGGAAACTTTGACAAATATATATATATATATATATATATATATATATATACTATGTTTATATATATACAAAATATTTGATTTGATTTGATTTTTTATTGGTTCCTGCATTATATCATTGCTCATGCAGATACATAAACATATATCATATACATTAATGGTACCATACATATAAATGGATATACATGAACACTAATTGCTGACAAAATGAGTTTTTTCATTACCTTCAGAATATACAGCAATACATTTCTTCATTGCCTCTGTACATAAATGTCCAACAGAACAGTGATGCAATGAATAACGCAGAAGGGCTACAGCTTAAGCATTGCTTGATTTGCATGCAGCCCTCGTACATAATACATAACATATAGGAAAATAGGGAAGGGATGACTTGCATAGAGATAGGGATAGGAGAAAGGAGAGAGGAGAGGTCTGTCTGCTTTCACTATTACACAAAGTTAGAACACCTGGATCTCTGAAGAGCAAAGCATGGCAAAGTATTTTCTCACCGAGGTACAGGTGAACAGTTACAGGTCATGGTCGGTTACATAACATTACGCAATAAATTCAGAACAACGATAATTCCACGAGGGAATTTCATATACAATACAATTGCATTGACATTATAAGATCACTGATATCCAGAGAGCAGCATTGTCTTTACAGCTTTCTTGAAAGAATACATAGACTTTAAAGTTCGAATTTCTGAAGGAAGAGAGTTCCAAATATCAGGTCCAGTGTGTCTGATAGATTTCAGAGCCATCACTGTTTTAGGATTTTGTAGATGAAATTTATCAGATTGCCTTGTGGGATAAGAATGTATATCCTTGTTTAAATGAAATAATGAGAAAAAAGAAGATGGCAACTGACCGTTATACAAACGAAACATAAAAAGTGAATTTTGCAAAAAATTAATATCATTTACCTTTAGTGTTTTTAATTCTACGAACAAAGGATCTGAATGGTCCCGATAACCTGAATTGGTGCATATACGTATAGCTTTCTTTTGCAGAAGCAATATACTGTCAATGTGACTTTTCGCAGTTGCCCAAACAATGTTACAATATGAGATGTTCGATAATATCAAGGAATTATAAAGCATAAATAAAATATTCTTTGGGACATAATACTTAAGCTTACAGAGTATACCAACGTTACGAGACACTTTATCTGAGATATATTGCACATGAGCATTCCATTTCAAATTTTCATTGATATATATTCCAAGGAATTTGACACTTTCTTTTTGTTCCAATAATATACCACCCACCATAATATTCAAATGGTGCATTTCATTTTTATGCTTCTTATTGTGAAAATGAATAAAATTTGTCTTTTTTAAGTTGAGTGACAATCTATTGCTCTTAAACCATGTAGATAATTTCGGCAATTCAGTATTAAGAGTTCTTAAAAGCGACTGAAAATCAGAATTGGAACAAAATACATTGGTGTCATCAGCGAACAGAATATATTGCAGTAACTTAGAAGAATTTGTGATATCATTTATATACACTAGAAATAGTAGTGGTCCCAATATGGATCCTTGTGGGACGCCACAATGTATAGGTAAAACTTCAGCATTTACCGATTCATAGTATACATATTGCTGTCTATTCGATAAGTAATCACCAAACCATTCCAGTGGAATGCCACGAACTCCATAACAATGTAATTTGCGTAAAAGGATAGTGTGGTCAAGAGTGTCGAATGCCTTGCTTAGGTCCATGAACACACCAATAACATGTTTTTGTTCAGCTAAGGCAGTCGACACTCTGTCATACAACTGGGCGAGTGCCATATCAGTAGAATGAAATTTCCTGAAACCATATTGGTCTTGGTTCAGTACATCACTTTGTAACAAAAAATCATACAGTCTGTTATAAACGAGTCTTTCTATGACTTTAGAAAGACTAGGAAGAATAGAGATAGGTCGGTAATTCGAAACAAAAGAAGAGTCATCTTTTTTGTATATTGGAATAACTTTTGCAATTTTACATGCGTTCGGAAATACACCAGTTGACAACGAAAAATTACAAATATGTACTAAAGGTGTCAGTATACTCCCAACAATTTGTTTTAAAAGAGACGTGCTCATTTCATCATGACCACATGTATGACTTGATTTTAGGGAATGCACAATATCAAGGATCTCACTAAAATCTGTTGGTTTGAAAAATAATGAATTATCGTTTGACGTGCCCAAGTACTGCGAGAAATCTGTCTGTGTATGATCAATCTTAGAAGCCTGACTAGGACCTACATTAACAAAGTACTCATTAAAACAACATGCTACATCTTTAGGATTACAAAACGTTTGTCCATTATTCGTAATTTGAGATGTTGACACCTTCTTTTGCTTACCAATGACGTCATTAATAACCTTCCAGGTGGCTGACATATTTCCAGTAGCATTTACAAAAGCTTCCGTATAATACATTCTGCGGGAGAGCCTAATAATCTGTGTAAGTTTATTTCTATATAATTTATATCGATTAACATTATCTTTATCAGGATACCGTAAACTACTTTTATATAAAACATTTCTTTTCTTAATGGAACGAAAAATTCCCTTTGTTATCCACGGATTTTTGATTTTTTTATTGTTTTTCTTTTCAATTGTGGGGATATGTTTGTCAAAATAAGAAAGGAATATATTCCAGAAGGTGTCATAAGCACTGTTTGGGTCTGCAGAAAGCAATACATCATCCCACGTTTCCGTAATTAAATCATCGTTCAGTAATGATATATTTTCTAATGTGAATTTCCGCTTTTTCTTACGTTGTTTTTGCTTAACATAAGAATTCTGTGTGTCGCCACAAATGAAAAATATAGGTAAATGGTCAGAAATATCACTATACAAAAGACCAGATTTCGAATAATCTGTGTCAATATTCGTAAAAATATTATCGATCAACGTTGATGAGTTGACCGTAATTCTCGAGGGCTTATCAATTGTAATATTACAAAAATTTGCTTGCAAAATATTGCAAAATTTATTTCTAAGAATATGTTCTTCTCTCGAGAGATCAATGTTAAAATCACCCATAATATATACATCTTTGTTTTCTTGGTTAATCAGCTCTAATAAGACATCAAAATTATCCAAAAATGAATTACTATCTGTATGAGGGGGCCTGTATATTACACAAAGTATTATGTTTTTTCTATTATACATATTAATTTCCACACATGTGCAATCAAATTCATTTCCATTGTACATCAAATCAGGCCGTTCTTTACACGATAACGTGTGTGATAGGAACAGGGCGACTCCGCCTCCTCGTCCGCATTTTCTATCAGAACGGACAACAGAATATCCATCAATGTTATATAAAGGGGGAGATTTGTCGTTAAGCCATGTTTCGGTGATACCAATAGCGGAAAATTTCATATTTATCGTAGACAATAATAATTGCATATTTTCATAATTTCTTAACAGGCTGCGGGCATTGACATGTAATAAACTGAAAGAATGCTCATTATTAATAAATTCTGAATTGAACTCGTCAGGTAAATAATACCGACATTGGACATTTTTATGTGAATATGAATTAATTTTATCCATATTTAAAACAAGAACAACACATGGACCATGACATGTTCGTGAACATTTGCATAAGAATTGATGAAAGCAGACAAGAAGAGATGGAAAGAATATAGCAAGTCATACAGAGAATAGATTATTTACAAATTACTCTCGTGAGTAGTTATTATTATTATATCATATAGTTATATTATATACACAATATATAAACAAAATATTTTTAAAACCAATTTATAAGATATATATATATATATATATATATATATATGAAGAGTTTCTTTGCAAAAACTGATAAGTCCATATTAGCCAAATGGAGATTTTTGCGATTAAAGGTCAAGAAAAATAAAGAGAATAAGAAGAAAATCTTCTTTTGACCATAACTTCAAAAATGTACCTTTGTAGTGACCAATATATCATTTAAAAGGTATTATTTTGCATCTTATGACAGAGACCGTACTTCAAAATCTTCAAAAATGGACTTATCGGTTTTTGCGAACAAACTCTTCATATATATGTATATTATATAAATTGGTTTAAAAATATTTTGTTTTTACCAAAACGAAATGCTTGTTGTCAGACAATAAAATGGAATAAAAGATTTTGCAAAGAGTCTGTGTAAACGCTAATGTTATTTGGTTACATGTTCATGATTGTGTAGCTATCATTTGGTAGGCAAAGTCCTGCGTGTATCAGGATTGAGTCTCCCATATAAGCTTAAGGTGACGGTTTCCTGCATTTTGCATGTATCAATTCGATTGAATAATATATGTTTTTTTCACATGCTTTTGTATGATTATATTCATGATGGGTACATTAAATATGACTATATTAAAATTTAGTTGGTGTTGGTTATAATGTGAGAAGTTTTGAAAAATATTGTGTAATGTATTATGAAGACCTGAATATAAAAACGACCCAAGGCCAATTTTTGGCCAAATTCAGTTTGACATGGGATATTGTAGCTCATGCATGGACTCATCTTGTGTATAAATGATAAATCCCAATTTATCATTTAAAAAAGTAGCAATTTATTCCCAGGCACCTATAAGTGAATGTACTGACCCAAGGCCAATTTTTGGCCAAATTCAGTTTGACATGGGATATTGCAGCTCATGCATGGACTCATCTTGTGTATAAATGATAAATCCCAATTACCCCCGGAAGTGCCTGAAATAAATGTGTTGAATCTTATATGAATGTAAGAATGAAGGACTTGGGTCATTCTTACATTCATATTATAGCGCCCTCTCTCGTCCTTCTTTCATCTCTATAGCAAAATATCATGTATATGAATCAAAGAACGACCCAAGTCCACATGATTCAAAGAACGATCCAAGTCCATCACACAAAATGGCCTCACCACAATCAATGTAAAATAAAAATGTTAATTGTCATAATAATATATGTTCTAATTTGCATATACAATGTTGCCTTCCCATCACAGTTAAATAGAATATTATTTGACAAATAAAAAAGATATGAATTTTTTAAAGTTTACTCGAAATGGTCTTCCATGGACTTGGGTCGTTCTTATATTCAGATACTCATATACTTTGTGAAAACTGCAGAAATAAATCATATCATATCATATCATAATCATATCATATCATATCATTATCATATCCGGCCATGTCTCTTATCCGAATGAGTGCCGGTCCCGACATGTCCAGATAGGAGAGGTCGGACTTTACTTTATTCCCCATCAGATTATCTGATTATGTACATAGTAAGTGCAAGCTACTGTGATATGCATATGTAATGTCACTCGGCTCTGCAACTCTCTTCTATTTGTCCTTTTTACTTGGTCAAAACTGCTAACGTTCTTAAACTCGATGTCTGTGTATGCAAAAAGTTGTGTTTTGATGTATTCAATTGAGCTTATACACTATACACGGATTTGAGTTTCGCTTTCATTTCTCGAAGCATGCGCAAGCAAGTGCAGTGGTGATTGGTCATCACACAGTATCTTGTCACGTGACCCACGATAGAAAATGAGATATTCACGCGCAATAACCAAGGGTAGAAAAGGGTGCGGCCGACATCATCTGACATTCTAATTGCTCTAAGACACGGATCTTTTATCTCATGAAGGTGGATTTTGATGTTGAGTTTATTTCATCTTTATTTTTTTTTCTCGCGGGTTATTTGAAACAACCTTACTCATCATGGCGTGAGGTGTTACTAATCCCTACCCAGTGTACGCCCTACAAAGAAAGAGTATGGATAAAGAAGTTATGGCATTCCATTTGAAAATGCAGGTGCTTTTAGTCGTCATGTTCTCCTCAGTCTGGCAAAGTTCATCGATCACACATCGTAAGTATGTCTGCGTCTCTTACTCTTTTCCGACACACGTACGTAGTGCGAAGTAGATACCTTTATAGAGCTCAACTCTAGCTGGGCCATCGGTGTTGGTACAAGTTGACACTTCAGATGAGTTTTTATTTTTTATTTTTTAATGAACAAATGTCGTATGTTTTACCTAGCAAACCTAGCTGCTGACTTGTCATTACACCTATCTGTAAATTGATTTATGAAACAAATGTCCCTAGGTAGATATTTGAAGTATGATTCACTATGCTAAGAACGAAATATCTGTTTATTGAAAGTTTTCATCATTTTTTTTTTCAGCTCATCGTTTCGGTTGTTCAACGGATGGCTTCACCTTGCAGATAAATGCAGCAACGGAGTTCAATGTACATTCTGACAGCTGGGAAATTCAAGCACCCGAAGGTGAGAGGATCGTCCTATGGCTGCAAGCTGTATCCAACCAGTACCTCGAAGTCGGCGTAACGGATGAGATATCAGCCAGAAAACGTGATGTTGTACTTTTGAATAGGGTCATATCTTTGCCTATCTTCTTAATGGGACACAAACTGAGACTCAATCTAAATACATCAAAGTCAAACACATATGTATATCCTATAGGAGTGGAGATCGCCGCATCGTGTGTAAAAGGTAACAGTTCTTTTCATATGCACTAGACATTATCGTTTTGCAATTTATAAATGACGTCCCCATTTTCGAGTCGTGAAGTATGCTTGTCCTATGTATACGTTATTTTAACATGATACCCTTACCCCAATAAATGTATGGGTTAGAAGTTTGAACGGTCTACTTTTTAGCCAAAACGACACCAAATAAAAAAAAGTACGAATTACTGAGAGTCCTTTATTTTACCTGACGAATATAATTTAATTCGAACCCAATCCTCCATGCGGAACAATCTTTTTATTCAACGCGAAAATTCACCATGTCACAGTGCGCAAGTCCCTGAGGAATAAGACTTCTAGTACACTTGATTACCGTTTTAACATAGCTTGTAAGCTCTTAACGATCTGATTCAGTTCAGAATCGTAATGAAATATCTCAGGGATGTGTATGTGAGGACAGAAAATGGAACTTGCCCTCCTACCTTTAAATCACATAATAGTTTGCTTGACAATTGAAGATTTAATCATACTCGTTATTTCTGTTGAAACATTACTCTTTTGCTGAACACTTTATTCAATTTAGGCGCATTTACAGAAACTCAATATTTCCACCTCTTATTTCACAATCCCAGACTTTAATCCTTACTCCTAAATAATACGATTTTTTTTTTTTTTTTTTTTACTTACGATGTATCTGATCTAGGCATTCTTTGTAACCCAACAAACGTACACATATCACAGTATTCATTACGGACGTTCGCATATAGCTCACGAACGTTCTGAACAAACAAGATATTGATCAATGCAGCTCTGTGGAGTTGGAAACACATTCAATTCACAACAATTTCCTGTCTAGAACAGACTCCTCTGCAATATCCTAAGTACATATCGGCAATCGTCAATTTCAAAAGCTCGTTCTCTCTTCATGGAGCTCGAAGAATCAAATTAAACGGTTTTTTTATTTTTCTGTCGCCCGTAGATGGACGAACGAACGTACATGTAATATCAGTGACGTAGTCCATGTGATGAAACATGACGCCTTCTCGCTAATATGTTCCATCAAGCAAATCAGTTAACTCGGCAATTATAACGACTACTATTTCTAAATTTATAAGTCAGATTAAAAGAATCAAAGGAAATGTCATGTCTTGTCAGTTGTAAGCAGGCCAACGGCAACCTCTGAAGATTGAAAAAGTTACTTTCCCCACACATTGCCTATAGTACCATCACACAAATAAATTGAATGGTGATTTACACACGTTCCATTAAAAGTCGATATGGGTTAGCTGAAGATCGCTTATTGACCCAAGTTCGTATGGCAAAAAAGGACATAAAACAAAATCAGTTGACTGATTGCAAAAAAAAAAAAAAAATGGTCACATGGAATCGCGATACAGTACACGTTATTAGCAACGAATATAATTATCAAAATTTCGTAATCACGATTTAAGAATGAGGTCCAAAATGTGTTATTTAAAGTCTACAATGCAAAATTTCCTTCAAACTAACACTGTCACATCTGAATATGACAAGGACTTGATAAAAAAAAAATGTGCCCCATTATCGAAATACGAAGTTTATCTTCGGAGGGCAATGCTTAATGATTCAGTGTGTTTAAGCTTTGAAACAGTGAAATGTGAAAAAAAGTGATTTTGTCACCTTATTTGATGGTGCTGAATCTGAATCTGGACAAAAGAATTTCCGCATCCCATACGTTTTTGAGATATCCAAAATGCCGGCCAAATCCCAATATCGATTATTTCATTATAAATTGTACAAAATCAAGAATAATTTGATGGTTTTATCCTGTTTCGAGGGTGCTGAATCCACATCTGGTTGATGCAAATCTTATATCAATCAGTTTGTTTTTCTTTTAACTCTTAATGTGCCACGTTCGCACGTCCGACTCAGTCGACAGCGTGCCAACTTCGCATATTCTGCGCAACAAACAAAGCCGCCAATTTAACCGATCGATAAATCGCTAATCCCGCGGTACAATGAAAGCGTTTCTCGCGCTATTCTTCCTCTCATTTTAATACGGCTTTCATTCTACGTGGTGATTGACTATGAAGCTGTGTTCCCAACTAGATTTGCGTGTACATTCTAAGTTTCCGTCACGGTTTTATGCTCAAAAGTGATGCCTTTACAGTAATGTAGCAACTGGTCATTCAAAAGAAAAAATGAAAATTTATTTCTCATACAATTTATATTGAAGCAAAATTTAGCATTCCTCTTTAACTTTGCTCACTATTATATCCACCACAGCAGAAATTTGTGGAAGTTATAAAAACTGGAACAACAGAATTCTTTAGCAAAGCATGACTACCTTCATGTCTTAGAATAACGTGGCACACAGGGGGTTTCCACCATGGCATATAAAGAGTTAATATTCAAGATGGTGGCCAAAAAAGTAAATACCAATCTAAACATTTCGTTATAAATTGTGAATTAATCATGAAAAAAAAAAATAAATATGAATTTAGCCTAATTCGAGGGTGCTGAATCCCAATCTGTTTTATGCCAATCGTGAATTATTAAAATTTTTAAAATATCACAGATTTCTTTTTTACATTCATTTTGGCCACCATCTTCAAAAACTTCAGTGAAGCAAGACTTGCACCAACCAGATTCGGATTTAGCGCCTTTGCCGAATAACATAAAAATAGGTAAACTTGAAAAAAGAAGTGCAATTTGTCATTTTCATAAATTTCACGTGCTCACTCGTGCATTAAGTTTGTCCACATAATCAGATATAAATTGAAAGACGAAGAGCCCCCCTTTTCCCAAATCTAATATTGCGCTCTCCATAGACGCCAATTTTAAAACAGTAGTCTTCCAAATTTGGTTTACATAGGTTTTTTATTTTGATACACATTGTATATAAGTTGAACGGATTCAGGAGAAACGCTTTGATCGTACAGTTGCATTTGACAATTTATCGATCCCTTTAGGAGGGTTTGTGGGTATGAGCAGAATATGCGAAGTTGCCAGGCCGTCTACTGAGCGGGACTGATGATTTGACCACTTTCATTGACAGATCTCATTCATGCAGTGAGACATGCATTGTTCTTCCCCAATAACAATTTTTTGGAAAAAATAACAAAATTTTGGAAAAAATGCAATTTGCCATTGGTGGCATTACAGTCCACGTGCACACTCATGCATTACTTTTGTCAACATAATTAGATATAATCGAAAAGAAGAAGAGCTCCCCTTTTGTCACATCTAACATTGCCCTCTCCATAGCTAATAATTATAAAATTGTGCCCCTCCAAATTTGGATAACTTTTTTTTTCTTTTTTGATACACATAGTGTGGCTTGCAATGGATGTAGTAATTGACTAGCAAACGGTGTTCCCTACTCTTTTTGCATATTAACTTTAAGTTTCTGTTTCTGTTTTGTGTGCCAAAGCCATTCCTTTACAGGAATGTAACTGCTATAATCATTTACACAGAAAAAAAAAAGACTCAGAGATTTGTCATACAATTTCGGTCGAAGTCAGCGCTGCTGTTCCCTTCTGGTTTCACTTCTGTTGTCGAACAGTGGGGTAGAAAAGCTCGGGTAGAAAGCCAAACGCACAGCATAATCATGCACGCGTGGACAAAGCATCGCCGAAACGCTGCAAAGTATGTGTCTCCGACAGCCGAACTGTGTAAATGTGTGCGACGCACCAGCCAACCGCATGCGAGAACCTGTGCCGCGCGCGCCGTAGCAACACCAGGCATATTGACGGGGCGTTTGAAAGGAGCTCGAATATGACGAGTGCGATTTAACATAGGATGTTTAAATTCCATTGTTGATATGAATAGCTTTGTCGTATGGTATAAAAAATAATATAGATTTGGAAAACATATGAAAGATTCCATTTCTGCCAAAAAAAAAAAACGAGCAAAATGTACAAAAATGATGGTCAAAATCTTTGTACCCCGCCTAGGAGGGAATTTGCTATTGCGACCTTTTTCCTTATATTATGTCACTTAAAAAAAAAATGTAGTTTGCTCTTTCAGAATCTGCTCTTAACTTAAGATTTAAGTTTGGCGACGTTTTGCCGGTTTCGTGATGCAGGGTCATATTTTAACATATTGACACTGCACAGGTGACCGTGCACCACAAATCGAACAAAAAGTCGCACACACTGACTTTGTGTGGAGACTGAAAATTGGTGAAATGGGTCAACCTAACCGATCTTGACTTTTTCATATTCTCTGAAGGAGCAAGTCTTCCACATTATGTTTAACTTTGAGATCATAAAAAGGGCACGAAAGTGCGTTTTTAACAGTTTAATCTTGAACTATTTTGGTAAAATAGTGTGAAAAGGTGTGTTTTAGCGCCCCCTTTTCATTTCTTAAAAACGTTGAACACACTCTTCACTTTAAACTCAAATAACTTTTGAAAGGATGATGTTACTGCTTTGAAAGGTGGCATCAATTATGTACGAAATATGTTGATACGGCACTCTCAATTTCAGTTTAATCTGATAATCCCTTAACTGTTGTCACTCTGGTGGTTTAAATCCTGTTTTTTGTCCCATTTGTTGCGCAGCCAGCACGGCTTGGTACAGATTTAGCGCTTGAATAGACACTGCATTTCAGAGCCTCTTTTCTCAGTTCACACTTTTCCTGAGTGTGTGTTTTGTTTCCAATATTTAGATAGGTTAGAAGAGTCCGTTTGATTTGAGTTATACATCATTTTAAAGATGTTTTTTGAGAATATGCTCTCAAGTAAAATGTCATGTCTGGCGACTTTCTGTGCGTTTTAAGTATTTCTTATGAAGTGTTTCTTATTTTGCATTTGGCTCTCTGTGCACTAGGCAACTTGGACCTAGTTGGAGATGGATTTCATTATTTGTTTCATTGTACATATTTGTGACTGTGCACCTCAAAACGAACATAAAGTCGCACACACTGATTTTGCGTGAGGACTGAAAATAAGTTAAATGGGTCAACCTAGCCGAACTTGACATTTTCATATTTTCTGAAGAAGCGGGTCTTCTTTTATATTATGCTAAAATTTGGTATCATAAAACAGGCAGGAAAGTGTGTTTTTTTTAGCAGTTTATCTCGAACATTTTTGGTAGAACAGTGTGATTAGGTGTGTCTTTAGAATCCGTTTTTCATTTCTGAAAAAACCTTGTCCACACTCTTCACTTTCAACTCTAATAACTTTTGAAAGGATAGTGCTACTGCTTTGAAAGTTGGCATTGCTTATGGACAGAATGTGTTAATGAGGCATGCTTAATTTCAGTTTAATCTGATAATCCCTTCGTTGTTGTTACTCTGGTGGTTTACTTCCTGTTTTCTGTCCCAATTATCGCACAGCCAGCACGGTTTGGAAAAGATTAAGCGCTTGAATAAACACTGTACTTCAGAGCCTCTTTTCTCACTTCACACTTTTCCTGAGTTTGTGCTTTCTTTCCAAAATTTAGATAGGTTAGGAGAGTCCATTTGATTTGAGTTATACATCATTTTAAAGCTTAAAGTTTGCTCTTTCAGAATATGGTCTTAACTAAAAATTCATGTCTGGCGACTTTTTGTTTGTTTTGAGGTGCAGGGTCACATTTTGACTTGGAAAGGGAAGCTAATATTCCCTCAAGTATCGAATCCATCCAAACACCTTAAAAATGTCACTTTTGCTCTATACAAAAAAGGTAAAATTATTGTCCAATCTTGCTAAGTTTGTTAAAATTATCCTACTCAAGTTAGGTAAGAAAGTCTAGTTGGAACATGCTCATTTTTGTACTGGGGTTGTGGTACTTCTATCTCTATGACACGTCTTTACATTGTAACTACATGTATTTTGGTATGGTACATTAACTATCTATTCAATTCCACACTTTTGGTATTCATCTGAAAATTCATGATCTCATTTTCCACTTACCATATACCATTTATATGCCCAAATACTTTATCCATGTATTTTGAAAATGGAATATCTTTGTAGCTGTCAAATGATTAGCAGAATTTTGAAAGCCAGTAACAGATTTATAGCCTAATTATTACAACCCAAGAACTCACCACCTTTTCTTTTTACACGACTGTTTAAGATACAGCACACTATAGAACTACATTGGTAGCTTGTTACAGCGATGTCTTTTGGACCTGGAAATTTTTTTGTTTGTGCGTACATGCATAATTATATGAATACATGATTTATGTATGCTAAAGTATATACACACATATGGGTGTACATGGGTACCTTGATGTCCTTTTTGTGTCAGGCATTCCTTTGCATCGTGTTTTCAATGTACTTCATGATTATTATATTTGTTCATACATGTATGTATATACGTTAACATCATAATAAATGTTAACGTATATTATTTGTTGTATTTTACTGTTACAAAGACACTGTAAATTTCTCATACTCCGAAAGGGGTCGCTAGAAATTGTTCAAATAAACTTCAAACTTCAAACTTCAAATTTAACAAAGTCCTTCATCGTTTGTGACGGCTGTCGCTAACGGCTTACAGCTTGCTGATGTCAGAGTAAGTCAATAGTGATCATCAGCACTTGGTTGGGTCGCCTGGGCAGTCAGCATGGAGTGAGCTGTTTTGCTGGCATCCGTGCTACCATATGACTAGAGTGTAGATGTCTTGATAAGGAATCTGAGCTTGCTTTTTGCTCGGAGGTGTTGCTCGGAGGTTGGAAGTGTAGGAACACTGTCAGGGTGATGGTCCTTGTGCGACGTCCCTTGGATGTCTGTGCAGCACTGCTGTCTACTTCTTGTGTTGGTGTGTTCCTGACGTTCAGTAGAGCCAAGTTTCTTCTTTCTCCTCTTGAGCAGTTTCTTCTCTGTCTTCAAGGGTATTCAACTTTCCCGTTTGCCTTGCTGTTGTGTGGGGCTGCAAACACGCTGGAGGAGAAGGGCGGTGCACTGTTTCTTATCAGGGCATCTGGGATACCACAGCGTCCGAAGTGACTTTTCAGCTTGATGATTACTGTTACAGCATTGTTTGTTTTTTCAGATTGTCTTTCTCGCAAAGTTGGAGTGAGAGCAGACAGGGATGAGGTAGATGTCCTTGTCATGATAGAAGAGATCAACACCTGTCTTCTCCCATGGTCCTTCGGGGACTGCATGGGACGTCAGTGGATGAGATGTGTGTGACATGGAGTTCTCCTGACAGGTCTCACAGATCTGAATCCATTCTGTCAGTTTTTGATTTATATTTGACCAGTGCAACAACTCTCTTGCTCGCCCGAGTGTCCCTTAAACACCATTGTGACCAAGATGTAGGTCCTTCTTGATAGCATTCCTACAATTGTCCTGGGAATAACGAGAGGTTCTTCCCGGAACACAAGTCCATCACTGACCGTGATATTTTTCTCTGATATGGAAGTACGGGGTGAGTGTCAAAGGGAGTCGAACCTTGTGGTTTGGCCAGTCTTGAAGAACAGCATCTCCTACCTGTGTGAGTATCGTATCTTATCTTCAGCAGTGTGTCTCTTTATTTCCTCTATCCTGTTTTCTGGGATTGTCAGATGGTGAAGTGAGTTCACCACTTCAAACTCTTCTTGTCCACCTTCAAATGATAGACAGGAGGATTGGCAATGAGATTGTCTGTTGTTGTTGTTGACGTATCTAACATTAATTTTGATGGTCATGGCACGCAGGAGCATGACTTGCTGTGCAGGGTTTCTGGTCACAGCAGACCATCACGGCCAAACGTGAATTGATTGCATTGATTGCTATCATATTTTCTCCATCACTCAAGAAACGTGTGGCATATACCATGGACCTTCCACCCTGGCGCTGATACCATGAGCGCTAATGTCAATGTAGTTCATTAGGGTTTGGTTTGGCCATAGTTGCCTGAACGGTCGTGATTTCCATCCCAGGTCCACGCCACATCACTGTGTGTTGGTTCATTCATGGGTTGTTTCATATCAGAGAGGCGAGGCAGGTATCTTGACAGGTAATTTACCGTGCCCCGGAGACTGTGCACATCATCCATATTCATGGAAGGAGCCATGTTGAATCCTAAGCCTTTGAGAGGTAGTCCTTCAATCCTGAGTCGGACATAATGCGCCCAAGGAAAGGTATTTCTCTTACATTGAACTAGCACTTTTCCTTGTCCAGAACTATTCAAAGTTCCCGACACCTTTGGAGTAGTTTGTGCAGTCTGCCATCATACTCGGAGTCACTGGATCTCCATACGATAACGTCTGCCACACATCTGACCAAGTTTATGTTTTTTTATATCAATGTAAAGCTTAGGAAATGGGCAATATGATTCAATGAAAAAAAAAAATGATTTTTCAAAATTCCCGACTTTTTTTGCCTGAAACCGTTGTCGCCGGTCACAAATATCAGATACGTTAAAGGAGGTAGCGTCTTAAAAATAAAAGTATGTTGTCTGATTATTTCTCGTTTCAAATGGCAATGCTTATGTTAAAAAAACGAGCTTTTAATATGAATAAACATCAGGGAAACAGTTTGAAATCAGCCTTGATCTAATCTGTATTAAACATTATCGTAATTTATAAAGTGAAGACTATAAAAGAATACAAACATAATTATTTCGGATTAAAATGTTATCCCAATCAAACTCTTTACCTGCATTTTAATCATATCAATTATCTCATTGACTACGAATTAAACTTCATGAACGAGTATTATTCATGTTACAAATATCAAATGGCAAGTAACATCACTGCCAGATAAATATATTTCGGATCAGAAGAAGAATGCTGTGTGGTTACGTATCTGACGCATCAGACGTTCTGTTAGTATACAGTTTTTAATACAACACCAATCATGTCAATATCAATCACTTTAGCTTGTAAGAATATCACAATAATTATGATTATTTTCGTTAAAAAACCCCGCACGTTTAAACGTAAAGAATGTTCTCGTCATAGATAGATAATAAGATAACTCTTCAATAAAACTTCGAGATGTACGTGAAATACAAGAACCGCACAAGCACAAATCTACAATACTTTTTCAGATATAATTCCGAAATTTTATAATTATGATACACGAAAGACAGTAGAAATAAAGTTGGAGAAGATTTGTGCAAATGATTCACATGAATCCAATTTTCCTTTGTTCCCGTTTTTAATAAATTGGGTCTCAATAATCAATAAACTATGGTAACGTTACTGACAAGTATTTACGTTCATTGACACAATAAACTACCGATTTATAACAAACCCCGATCACTCAAACATGTGATTCAAAAACCTGATGTAGAACATTAGACATCAAATCCAATTGTATATTTTCAGAACATAAACATGAAACAAAGGCAGTGTTCTTGACTTTAGCATGAAATGAACCTACAGTACTGCGGTTGAGGTGAGGATTCAGGTTTATAGTTTGAAATAATGAGAAACCTCTTATGAAATATAAGAGAGCATGTTGATTTAAGAATGATTCAAAGTTTATTTGATGAAAATTGGTTTTCAAAATGGCTGAGATATCCGAAAAAGTGATGATAAAAAAAAAACACGACAGGACACGCCTTTCTATGAGGATCTCTTTGTTTCACTTTGTTTTTGGACATCTCAACCATTCCCAAACCGATTTTCATCAAATAAACTTTTGATACCTCTTACAATTGCATGTTCTTTGACATCTCATGGAGTGGTTTCTGAATATCTCACAAAATTTTAAAAGCTAAATCCTCACCTCAACAAGAACTGTACACCCCCTTTAATGCTGAGCGCCTTTTATGTGGATAAGATGCCAAATTATAATGAACAAAGGTCGACCGTTCATGTAAATGCATTTACTGTGAAGTTGAGAAAAGGGGGTAACACACATCAGCCCTTAACCCTAACTAGGCCGGGCTATTTAGGTAGTTGATAGAGCCGGGAGGGGGGGGGTGCCTCCCAGGCCCCCCTCCCCCTCCAGATCTCGGCTGTCTACCGCGCGATCGCGACAAAAATTGGCACACACATTGCCTATGATGTAATCTAAAATACTTTGACGTTAATTTTTCAAAGAATTATCATTTATGCTAAATTATGCTAATTTATGCATAATAATTCATGAAATTTTTTTCATTGGTATAGATCACAAAATAAAGCTCAAAACAGGCTCATTTTGTGTAAATATTGTTTTTAGTGTCCTTAGCAAATGTAATTGAAAAATTGTGACGTCAGAAAAACATTTTAAGTATTTTAATGCTTTTTTTTTTAAATTTCTTATGTTTTTCATTGTTTTTTCGATAAAATTTGTCCGCGACATCGCTCCGAACATGAACATATGTTAATCATTGATTTTAATTATTAAAACACCAACATAATCATGCTTTTATGAAATTTGCTTGTAAGCACAGTTTGCATTGAAATTGTACAAGAATTCACGTTTTTGAGCAATATTTGGTCTGACATGCTTGTACATATTTATGCGTAACTTCTGAACCACGCGCTCGGGCGTTGCAAATTTGGTGTCAAAAGATGCGGGAGACCCGAAAGAAAAAAGTCATGAAACGTCGCGGCGATAGCTTTTTGCGATTGCGATACATCGAGGGGGTGGGGGGGGGGGGGCCTTGGAGCCTCCCCCCTCCCCCCGGGCCTAGTTAGGGTTAAAATCCTTCTATGTTATTGTGAAGCAGAACACACACACACACACACACACACACACACACAACAAAACAGACATAAAATGGATTTTTAACTTATATCCGATGGCCTTTTTGTAAATACCACAATTCTAAGATATAGTACAGTTCTGGTTTAGATGAGTATTTAGGTTTTTAATTTTCTACAAGATAATTGAAATCCACTTAAACGAAATACCTAGGAGCAAGCAACACCAACATTAATACATTTTGATTTGATGAAATCGATTTTGAAATGACTGAGATGTCGAAAATAAAGTTAAAGCAAGATGTCCAACTAGAAGTAGATGAGCCATCACATTCTGTTAATACAAAGAAACATGAATTTAGGCCACTAAAGCAGGCACTCTTGTCTTCATTTCGGGAACCTGGTATACCAGGTTCCCGTATATCAGTTGTTCCCACGGGAACCTTATATACCAGGTTCCCGTAAGGAACGAGTAATTCCTCTTATAATTATATGTTCTCTTAGCAAGTAGTATAGAGCACGTTGTCAATCGGTCCCGTTGAGGACGGATTGATTTTGCTACAACACGCATTTCTCATAGACAACTGCCCGAGTATACTCGGGACTCGTGCTCAACGGGTGAAATCCGCGCGCAAAAGCGCGTCGCGGTTAACCTTAATGTACAATACATTTTATTGGTAACGTATCTGCCAAGTTTGATGGTAACGTATCTGATGTGCCGTTACCGTTGTCAAGCTATTATCTACAAAAATATTAAGTTTCTGTAACAATTTCTGTCTCGTGATTAATAATTACCGTTACTATTCAAAAGTATCTGAGCTTTGTTTTTAATTCAGCATACTTTTTTTTTTCTAAATGAAGCAAAGTTTAAGTAATGTATGTGATATCAGCTCACCGTAACATGAGGCTTCCACGTTTTCAGATCAGTATATATGTGACCCTGCATCACAGAACGAACAAAAAGTCGCCAGACATGGATTTTTAATTAAGGGCAGATTCTGAAAGAGCAGACTCTAAGCTTTACAATGATGCATGGCTAAATTGAAATGAACTGTTCATGCTATACGAAATTTGAGCCTCATTTCCGATTTCATTTTTTTTTTTTTGTCCAATCGATAAGAATTATAGAGAATGCGTGCCGTGAACCGCGGGTATGAACAGCGATCCTTGTTCATGAAAGAGATGTTAAGAACGTCATTTTTTTTTTCTCTGTTTTGTTATTGTTTCTAGAGTTATGCGATTTTGCACCATGCTAAAGGGTAAAATTTTGTAGAGGGGTTAGCTCGCACTGCATTTTCCAAAAAAAAAAAAAAATCGAACTGAATTAATTACATAATATTGCAACATTCTTGATATTGAAGATTTTGTGGATAACACATTGCACAACACGTAAAAATAAGTGTTCGGTGATACTATGCACATTTCTATATTTTTCTCGTTTCTTCTTTATACTATATAGAAGAGACGTAAGCCAGTCCAGCTGCGTAGTATTGATCACTTACAAATTACAGAAAGACTTGTAAGCACTAACACTTTCGATTTGCTGTAAGACGGTTGTGATCATTATCAAGTCGATAATAATAAAGGGAAATGGAATAATTACTTGATTTATATTTGACTTCAACTCAGATGATCGTGAAGATTGTCTTTTTGTTTGTTTATTCGTTGTTGTTGTTGTTTGTTTGTTTTTTTTTTGCAAACGTCTTACCCTACAACCCTCGCCTGCCTTTGACACAGTAATGACACCCATGGTCGTGGGTATAATAACCAGCAACACAAAAATATCACATATCAGCAGTATCTGTACTCGATCGAAGTAATGTGTTGGTCTTGAAGAGTCGAATAAAATGAAATACTGCTTTAATTGTGGGAATCTCGTGGTGCTAATGAGAATAACATCTTACAGGTTGGTTCCCACATAGGCCTTATGTGGAGCTCATCGGAGAACGTTCTCCCCTCGAGGGATTTGCACTTTTGCGATCAGCTTCGAGTAGTTTCGTTTGCAACGAAGGACTTACTAAGCAGCTTGCTGATTCCATCTGTGGAGAGCTTGGTTTCCCTACATATCAGCAAGTTTTTAGCGACAGGCTTCCTCCATATTTCAACGCATCCAGCTGGACCAAGGCCGAAGGGTGTCCCGAAGGTAAGCAAATCATTGCACGTGAAAATATTTAATATTATTAACGCAGTCTGAATGTATATAGATGTTCTTAACGAAGGAGTATGTTTCTGTCGCCATAAATGCAGATATCAAATTAATAACATGAGAGTTTCAAAAGTTGGAGAAGTATTAGAAGACCGTGAATGGAGTAAATGTTAAACGGATGTGGAAGAAATGTGCAGAAAGGAAATACCAATAGCACAAAAACCAAGTAATAGGATCTTGGTAGTGATATGAGTTATAATATGAGTGCGGGGATATTTCCACGAAGGGATGTCATATAGGCCTAAATACACTTACAATGACTACAGAAACCACTAATATCCAGAGAGCAACATTGTTCTACAGTTTTCTGCAAAGAGTACATGGGTTTTAAACTTCGAATTTGAAAAAAAAAAAAAAATGAAAGAACAGAGTTCTAAATGTAGGGTCCAGTGTGTCTTATAGATTTCGGAGCCATTCCCGTTTTAAGATGAGGTACATTTATTTTTTTTTTCATTGTCTGGTGGGATGGGTCCTTGTTTAAGTGAAATAATGAGACACAAAGGAGATGGGAACTGAAAGCTATTTCAGCGAAACATAAAGAGTATGTTTTAAAAAAAGAAAACTAATATTGTTTACTTTATGACTGCTTTTAATTCTGCATATGAAGAGCTCAGTTGCAAAAGGTACTACATCCATTTTCCATCAAAATCCACTTTTTGGTCTTGATTTACTAATTTTTAGGACCACTTTACACCTGTACTGATGAAAAGCTGAATTTCCAAACAGAAGTGTTTAAAAATTACATTTAAAAATCAGTTCGGTTTCAAAAGGTAGGCTACTACATCCATTTTAGTTGGGTTTCAAAAGGTACTACATCCACTCCAATGACATCAGCGGGAAAATGACCAATCAGAGAACAGCATTGACTTGACCCTCTACCATTGTCCACTGACTTTATCTGTGAACAATAGAAGTTGGCTTTTGGCTTCTTGGCTTCCTGTTGAAATCACCACGCAAATCTGACAAATATCTTGGAAAACTCATCACGTTTTCATCAAGCAATGGAGGAAAATGAAGGAGAACTCATTGATAAAACAAACCATCCCAAGAAAATAAAATCAGGAATTAAAAGCATTAGATAAGAGCAAAGGAGAAACGGCGGAGAGACTGGAGAAATTACGCGACTTTTATGTAGTCCCATGTACTGCATTTACTGTTTAGTTACCGGTACTCTGCGTTACTGCTAGGGTGTTGAGTTTGAGCCTTAAATTGTTCCAAGAATAAAGTACAAACACTTTATAGGTACACACAGAGAAATTACGGTTCTAATTTGCACCCTAGAGGGTGCATATCGTTGTAACACCAGCGGCTCCATTTAGGGTTCTATTTTGGGGGGTGCTTATTTAGCACCCTATATTTAACACCATATATGGTGCATATTTGCACCCCTCCATTGGGTTCCCTTTTGCACCCAATAGGGTTCATATCGTTATAACACCAGCGGCTCCATTTAGGGTTCTATTTTTGGGGGTGCTTATTTAGCACCCTATATTTAACACCAGATATGGTGCATATTTGCACCCCTCCATTGGGTTCCCTTTCTGCACCCCATAGGGTGAACAAAAATTCAGGTGCAAATTTGCACCCTTTCTGGTTCATATCGATGTAACACCAGCGGCTCCATTTAGGGTTCTATTTTTGGGGGTTCTTATTTAGCACCCTATATTCAACACCCTATAAGGTGCAAATATGGACCTCTATACAGGGTTCCCCTTCTGCACCTCATACCTGCACCCATTATGGTTCATACTGTTATTGTTGTAATTTTGCACCCTATGGGGTGATAAAGTCACCGCAATATAGGATGCAATACAATTTGCACACGTCTCTATATAGGGTTACCTTTCTGCACCCCATATGGTGAAAATTATAACCTTTTTTTAAAACCAAAATAATTATATACTGGATGCATTCACTGACTTCACAAACAATTACCTAAGGTAACACTCCAGACATGAAGCAAAATAGCATGCATAGATGTACACACAGTTTCTCAGTCAATTAAATCCACAATCTTTCGAAAACTAAAGTCAGAGACTTCAATTCAACAACAAATAGATCATAAACATGATGAATACAGTGCATACTTACATATAAATTATTAACATTTTATTATATGTCTCATGGAAGAGGGACAAGTTAACAGCGGTTTTCTTTTTCATGGTTTACTTTAAAATGAACATCAAATATACATTGTATTTCTACAAATTCTCAAACGAGATGCATATTTTGTCATAAAAAGGGCAATGTAAATAAAAAATGTTTGAAATTTGGTCAGTTCATTGAATAAGAAGAAAAATATTCGTTCTTTCCATCAAATGATTACTTTTTTTTTTCTTTTAAAGGAAGTTACCACATTGACAAAAAGTACTAATTCTTTTTATACAAAAAATCCCTGAAGCTTGTGCAGAGTAATAGTAAACTATGTGACAAATATCTTTCACATTGTTCTTCTACTTCTAGAATGGATCATAGATATGTACCTTGAATTTACCGGTACATCTTACGGTAATCAAATGCACCTTTATGACGCTCTTAGACATTAACAGCGATATGTCAACTCTGATTTCTCGTACACAAGTTATTGCCAAAACAATGAAGGGTATCTCAAAGTTCTGTCATATATATTTGAAACTCACTACTTGTACTGACATATTCCATCCAATTCCAAGCTTGAGAGCTTGCGAATGTGTCCCATTATACAATTAGTATACTTCACATTTTGTTGTTCATATACAATTACACAAATAATAAGAAAGGTGAAAAAAAAAAGAATCAAAAAATAAAGAATGCACATCTAAATTTGGTTACTTTTTTATGCACACAGCTAAAGATATGTCCCAGTTATAAATCTCGGGCAGAATAGCACATCTGAAAACACTTTTCATTGCATCCAATTAACATTAACAATTCCACAGAAAAATTAATGTTACCTCAGAAAGGGAAAATAAGGTTAACCAATCAGTGGTATGACAAACTGGACATAAAGAGGAAGGAATATGTCTTCAGTGAGACAAGTTTAATTTTTTTTTTGATACATTGTTTTTTTTTTTCAAGCGATGGAAACAAGAAGCACATTGTACTCAGTAGACCATAAATATAATTACACAATGTATGCAGTTTAGCCCCAACATTCAAAATATTGTAAAGAGCAGTCGATTTTTCACATTTATAAAGCAGGTATTGGTATTGGCACCATCACAAGCATAATGATCAGGAGCAAAATATATTATTATTACTATCATCATCATTATTATTCCTATTATTATCATCATCATTATTATTATCATTATTACTATTACCATCAATATTTTACAGAGATTTATGATCATGCATGAGAAATACCTCAAATGTTGATGTTACAGTCTCACAACTCTTCCAATCATTTGATTTTAACACTTAATTTTCACCAAACCTTACACAAATATATCAGCACTTTATACAACCTACTTAAAGAAAGCTTGAAATTATAATCAGAGTTAGAGGGCAAGTCCACCTTCATATAGACCTACAGTGGATTGAGTGAATGCGCAGCAATAAGCCAGTCCGGAGATAGCTCATGTGCACATAGGTACAAATGACCTTTCATTTTTCTCAGTTGGTTAGGCACTTCACTCAATGCAAAGTGACATAATGCAGCAGCTTGCCCACCATAGCCATTTATGGAACTCATATTCAAACAAAAAATGAACCTAACCAGTGTAGATGAAGTGACCAGTATAGTTCGTCAATCAACACTTAAGAAATCATGTATTTTATTAAGTGCTGTCTTGAATATGTTAAGAAACTTTTTTTGTGTGTTAACATTGCCAAATACCAGGCTTGCTGTCAAGTGGATGTACTGGCAGGCACCATTTATAAGGATTCCATGAATAATCCTGGCATTACAGATGCTTATCTCAGTGAAATTAAAAAAAAACAACTTGTCTCTCGGTACAAATGACCTTTTTCTGCACATGCTCAAACTGGTACCCCGAACTGGCTTATACTATTAGAACACATCAGAAAAAAAATTGAAAAGCGGACATTCAGTTCAAAATTAATAATCTTTAAATCATTTGTGCAGTCGCAGCAGAGTGAGAAGAGTTTATGATGTCACATGCGTAGAACAATTCAAGGAAAACCTAAAGAGAATTTCACATTTTTTTTCTTTTAGAAAAAACATGCACATTTCCTTGACAAGTCACTGACGTATGTAAGGGCAATGATAATAGTTTCTGCCTTCTTAAAGAGTGAAGTCCAGTGTTCTTTTATATGCAAAAAAAAAAAGTAGATATGATATGTTGAGCTTTCTCAGGTTTTGGAACAAACTCTATTTTTCAATCCTTATATACATAAAGGGTTTGTGAGAAAATCATGCTTTTGTCAAGTGTCACAAAGCTACTCCACTTATGACATTGCATTGCCAGAGATTGCCCAAAATTGACATACATTGTGTGGCTGTCTTCTACAAAAAACAGCAGGCGACTTATTTTTGTTTTGTTCCCTACTTAAACAATCAATTCAAAGTGTGCATGTGTTGTTGAAGCACTGAGGCTATCGATGGTGAAGAAATAACTAAAGTATGAACAATACAAACTATCCCCATCTAGTATGAAATATAATGGAAAGCATACTTTCAGTATTTCATATCCATTAGCAGATTCATATTTTCATCCATAATCCACCCTCCCCCCCCCCCAAAAAAAGAAGAAGATAAAAGTGAATAGAAGTCAAGTTCTCTTTAGACTGTGTTTAAATTTGTAATTTGCAAGTTCGTTCTCTTGTATTTTTCTATTATATATTTCTTTAGAGTATTCTTGTTAATATTCAAGGACAGTGCATTCTAAGAAAGGGAATAACCTGACAACAGTTTAGAAGACAGAATAAATAGTTATTGTTATCTATGAAATTAGACATTTTCACATATATTTTGCAAAAAAAAAAAAAATGCTAATCTTCATTTCATGGAGTGGCTTTATTCTCACCCTCGGCTAAAAACAGGGAGGTGATTACTTTCTGGATTAAAATGGAAAGATGTTTCTAGAGCCGTGGTGTTTAGCAATTCTAATGGGGGGGGGGGATTCAATGTGGCCCGTCTCAAATTTTATATGGTTTAAACATACATGACATATAGGAGTCTCATTATTATGCCTCCGCCCTGAATGGTGCCGGAGGCATATGTTTTCAGGTTGCCTGTCTGTCTCCCGGTGTGTACGGATGTATCTACAGAAAAATTGATGGGCTTTCATCAAACCTGGTTCGGGGATTCTACATGATGCTGATGATCTTATGGGCTTTTGCACTGTATCTGCTAAAAGTCAAAGAAAATTTGAAAATAAATTTTTTGCTACTTCTCTAGTCACGGAAATCGGTGCACTCGTGTGTACTGGTTGGTTGGCGCATTCAGTTGGGTACAGCAAGGTTTCATCCTCTGCTTTCACAAGAAAGCCGACTCCCAACTTCTTGTTCTCGTAGTCAAGGTATATCTGCTCCTCTGCTTCAGCAACCTGCAGCATGGTCTTCATAGCTAATCTCATCTTACGCTGCATAAAGTCGAAACTCCTCGAGCTCTAGTTTTTGATGCATTTCTATAGCAGCTGCTTCAGCTGCCAAATAGTATGCCCTTCTGGCCATCACTCTCAGAACAACTGGCATGGCTTCCACACTGACTCAACGAGGAACCAGGATTGACATCCTGAACATCTTCCATCTCCAGCTCTGGCATCCTATATGGCTCACCAGTCTCTTGAGGTTGACCTGCATCACTCATCCTGAAGACCATTATTGAACTTCATGCATAGTGAACTCGATGATAAATAATCAATCAAACACAGGTCCCTTTGGCCCAGTATGAGACCAAGCTAACACCATGCATCAGCATGGATCAGCAAGGTTCAACCTGTAATTGAATAAAACAAAGTTCAACATACAATCAATATTGGAATATCTACCTGCTAAAGTATGGGATCAAGTATTTGTACTTCTGAAGTGATTTACCGTTTACATACCTTGTTTGTGTGACTTATTTTATGTCATGTCTAGCACATGCAACTTCTCCAGTGGATATTATCTAAATTCACATATCGTGTATCATTGCTTATGCTCTGTGACTATGGCATTGCTAATTTATAAACACACATTCTATTTTCGTTGATAGACAACAAGGAGTCAAGGCCAACCTAAATTTTCTGACTTCAATCTTCATACATGTCTTAAATTCTTCTAAATGAACCAGGAACACTATTTTTCTTCATTAGGCACATTATACATGCCTACATCGTTCTTTCTGTCAACTTCACAGAAACCAATATCCAACTGAGCCTCAACTCGGCTCAAACGTAATAATTCCCATTATCGAAAATGATGCGACTATATCCGGTCACCTATTTACGTACGTACCTTGGTAACTGCGTCCAGCAGCCCCATACGCATAGCGTAATTACGCTATGCATATGGGGCTGTTGGTCGTAGTTAGTACCTTGGTTGAGGCTTTCCGTATTAACGTGCACTTTCATTGACTTATTCGCTATGCTTTTACTGTATGTATGATCGCACTTCTGACATGCTAGTACACATGTACCTCGATACAACTCTTTCGCATCAGTTTTCACCACTCAGCATTCTATGAGCATAATTCACACATATCATCGATTACTGTGAAATATTTTCAACGGAATTACAGTACAATTATCTACTCACAACGTTTGGCTCATCAAAAAGATTAATTCATCATCCCAACCTCACGGTCGTCTGTCCATTCCAAACGAGGAACGTCAGTAGTATGCACGTACGTACGTATACCGCGCGACCTACGGCGTGGCGTGCGCATGCGATTTTAGCTTTGCCATTGACCAAGTGCTCAACGGTACACGCGTGCACGCATAATACGTGTACTTGTACTCGTTTGCTTTCTCTCTATGATAACGTCATTGAAATGATATTCTTGATCCCGGTGCGAGAAGAAAAAACAAATGTTTAATTCAAGTAGTAATTTTTTTAGTACAGTATTACTGATGACACAGTTACTCTTTAACAACGTATAGTTATATTTTCAAATAAAAATATACGATAATATCCAAAAATAGAGTGGCATTTTAAGCAAACACCATTCAACACCCACATGTCAGCTTTCGGGAAAGACTATGGAATGGTTCCAAATTCGAACCCTTAAGACTTGGCTCCCTTTAGGGTTCGGATTTGCACCTCTACATCCATCCCGAACCCTATAAGGTGCCACTTAGTTAGATTTGCTCGTAGGGTGCAAATAAGAACCCTAATAGAACCCTAATTTCTCTGTGTGTATGGACTATGTAAAATGGCTTCTGATCCAGTCAAAGTGTTTGACAACCAGTCTGAAAACAAAGTTACCTTGTTAAATGTATACAGTGGCATTAAATTCTGACATCCCTACCAACAGTGCTTCACCACTGGGTATGCTAATGCTAATACCACGACTGGAGAGTACGTAGCGGCATAAAGCTTTGAACATTAGATTCATATTTATTCTGTAAATGACAGCTTTTACTTATACAGTGTCACAAATGTAATACCAAATGTGTGTTTAGTATAGGTGGTCATATTACTCATCGACGGTCTTAATTCTATCAGCTTTTAGATTATTAGATTCATCTTACCTGATAAAGAACATACCAGAATAAAATTCTTGTAATGAATTTGACTGCAGCGTTGAGATCTTGTTTCACTTTTCCTTGAGATTTTGTAGTGTGTCCACAGACTTTTTCCATCCCTCTCCTTTTCCTTCTCTATTCTTCCCTGCTCCTTTTTTCTCGTTCTTCGTTGTCCAGTATCTGTCTGAGTGCATTTCCTCAAGTTCTATTATTTCTGTGCTTTGTGTTATTGTTGTTGTTGTCGTCGTTGTGTTTTTTTTTGTTTTTTTTTTGTGGCCGATTGCATATCTTCCTTTCCGTTCAATTTTCCTGGCATACCTGGCATACCAATAGTGTCTGTGCCACAAATGTGATATGTTACATTGTTTATACGTTTGCATTCTAAATCCTAGTATTGTTCATAGTATCAGCATCATATATCAATGAGTAAAATGTACAATAGTATATATGAAGAATTTACAATGAATATGTTTTATTGGTATAACAAATTGGTGCTGTTGTTGTTTTGTTCCAGTGTTCCACGTCTTACAAGCTTTGATTTTTTTTAGTGGAACACTGTTTTCCATCATTGTGATTATTTACTATTTTAATAGTAATCAGACGAGTGTAAGAGAAATAAAAAAAAAATTGTATCACTTTGGATTATGTCAACTTTTTTCTTTTCTTTTCTTTTTGATGATGGAAATAGATGAAATATTGAATTGAATTGAATTGAATTGAATTGAATTGAATTGAATTGAGAAAATAATGCACATTCAGATGCTGCTTTTCCACCTTTTCCCTTCGAAGTTCCATTGAAAAAAAAGAAGCAAAAAAGATAATGAATACAGCATTTTTGAGACACGTAAAGGGAGAATTCACAGAGAGAAAAATAGCCAATCACCTGGTGAAATATTGTGACCCCTCCCCATCTATAATTATAATGGATCCCCCCCCCCATGCTCGATGGATCCAGAACAATTGAAGCATGTGAAAATTGACTGAATGCTTATGACCAATGACAATCATTCATTAAAAGTACTGGTCAGCAAGGGAGAAGTTGGGGATTAGCTATGTACATTGGTTTGTTACTCATGCTGCCAAATAGGGCAGGGCATTGTCATTTACCTATAGGCCCCCTTTACCTCGTATCCCATTCCCATCAACAATATTGCTGAAAAAAAAAATAAATCCGAGAAACATGTCATAACATCACACTGAATATATCTGTGGTATGTGAAATTTGGGTTTCAAAAGGTACTACATCCAGTTTTGGTTTCAAAAGGTACTACATCCCCAAAATATTATACAGATATTGACTGGTACGGGGTGAAATATAACATTCTTTGGACCGCCGGGGAGTTATATTTTCCCAAGGGATTATATTTTCCCGAAGCGCGCAGCGCCGAGGGAAAATATGATCACGAGGGAAAATATAAATCCCTGGCGTTCCAAAGAATGTTACATTCCACCCCCTACCAGTCGATATCTGTTATATTAGATGGCCTTGCCCTTGATTACGGTTTACAGAAGAGCCTACACACTAACGACACATAAACGTTTTTACGCTCATGTTAGCCGGACCAGACGCTGTGTGTGCGCGCTGTCGCGATTTTGTACAGCGACTGGGCTGTGTAGTAAGGCTCATGTCCTCTAGCTCTAACGACAGTAGGCCCTTGGCCCTACTAACGTTAGGCTCGAGTCCAGTAACGACGCTTTATAGTTAATTAGGCTCAGGTCCAAAAGATCAGCAGATGTTCTAGAATCTAGGGTCTACTCAAAAAACAATTCTAACTTTACTCTTACTTAGGCCTAACGTTATGGCCTACTGGGCAATTTTCAACATTTGACATTTGTTTCGTAAAGTACTCAGTAGGCCTAGGACTACTAACGTTAGACTAGACCCAGATTCTAATGTTAGGCCTAACTATATCTAGTTTCTAGAATCTACACGGTCTAACGTTGCGTAAGTCTAGCGTCTATAGGTCTAGTGTTAGAGTCTACATCACATGCGTCCAAATTGGCTCCCCAGTGCATCATACTTTTTTTCTAGAAACCCTACCCTGTGATTTTTCTTTTTGTCATTTGTCTTGTGCCGGGACAGGTAGTCTATAGGCCTAACGTTAGACGTACCTCGAGTTCTGTCATCAGGAATCTGAAGCAATTTCAAAATCAGTCTTGCTTTTCCTCTGTTGCAGAGATGAATATTGTAGAAACTATTCACAAACACAGTGATTTGCAAACTAGTCTGCTCGGTGTCTTAGTCCTTCACTTGTTTGATGTAACGTTAGATGTAACGTTAGTCTAAGTTAGCCTACGTCAATGCAGGCGCGTACAATGAAGATGAACTGAACAAAATATCTCTAGACTATTAACTCGTTTGCTTTAAATACGACATGTTTAATGGAGTTAGAATCCTTATCCTCAAAAATTTTATCGAGCTCGTCGTCGTTTATTATAGACAAAATGGGGTTCCATTTTGAAGTGTGAATCCAAACTTCGCGGGCCGAATGAAACGGTACATTTGGTACGGTACCTACGTTATTACACTGTGTAACGTTTAGCTTCCCGATTTCCACCCAGAGGCACGCCGCGCCGTGCCGTCTCTCACACGTAACTGCAGTTATCGATAGTAATTGTTTGCTCGTCCCGGTTACCGACGTGGTTCCACACACTTATATTGGTGTAATTGTTCGTATTTCAACCGTAAGAGGGCGACACACAGGAAAAAAAATCATTTGACCATTTGGTGATATATAACGAGTTGGGAAAATATAACATTTGCGATCCTCGCGAACAGTATCATGTGACAAGCTCTCGACCGATCACATACCAGAAACTGTCTAAGCCATCTAATATTAAAAAAAAATATTAATTCATAATAAAAAAAAAATGTATGGACCTGGATTTTCTTACAGAGTGGTTTTAGTGTTGGATCATTCAGCAGTATAATAGGGGGAAATATCATTCCAGTCTGAGCTTGCTAGATATGATCAAAAAATCATAGTTTTTCTAAGAACTTGAAATTATGGATGTATTACCTTTTGAAAACTGACATAAAAGGTACCGATAATCTGAGTTGGTTCATATACTCATAACTTTCTTTTGTGGAATGACTATGCTACCAAATTGACTTTTTGATATTGCCGAAACAGTGTTACAGCATGATATATAATCATTTGATAACATCAAGGATTTTAAAAAAAGCATGAATAAATATTCTATGGAATATAATTCCTAAGTTTTTAGAGTATACACTGCAAAAAGTCCGGTGTTAAATAGTGAACACCGAGCTGGTGTCAAATTTTCAGTGCTAATTTATGGTGTTAAATTAACACCTCCGGGTGTCATTTCCAAAGTTTAAACTGTTTTTTGAAGAGTTTCTTAGTAACTGCACTTCTTGTTGATTTTTAATTTAAACAAGACGATCAAGAATTTTACATTAAAATACTAGATTTTTGAAAAAAAAATGTGAAAATAAATTTATACCAAAGTAACACCAGCTGGTGTGGTCTCTTATTGAAGCTGGACGGTTGTTAAACCATTGATATTAACACCAACAAATATCAAATCAACACCATGTGGTGTCATTTTTTAATTAACACCAGTACAGTGTCAAAATAACACCAGGTACAGTGTCAGATTAACACCACGAAGTGTCAGGTGAACACTTTTCAACACCATCACAGTGCATTTTTAACACCTGTGGGTGTGGTCCTTTATTGAAGTTTGATCGGTGTTAGATTTAACACCCGTGGTGTTAAATCTAACACCGATGTTTATCATAGATGTATTGCTTATGAGCGTTCCATTTCATTTGTTTTTCATTCATTAATTATATTCCAAGAAATTTGATATATTCTCCTTATTCCAATGATAGGGCCTATACCATCCTACATAATATTCATACGTGACATTTTATTTTTATGTTCCCTGTTGTGAAAATTAACAAGATTTGTCTTTCTTGAGGTGAGTGATAATCAATTGCTCTTAAACCATGTGAATCATTTCGGTAATTCAATATCAATCCGTTTCTTCCGCAATTCTTTAAGTGCCTTAAATGCCCCCAAACGATATTCTTTCTGCCCGTCGACAGAGAACAGATAGGTTGGTAATCCACCTGAGCAAAAGTAGACAAGCGGTACATTAATTCCCTTTCCACGGTCAACTACATGTGCCATCAAACAATAGAAATATCGATCGGGTGCGAGGTATGCATAGAGCGTATGCTGATGGGCTCAAAGATTCTTTTGTTTTACACTAAACCAGGCACTTGAATGTGATGACTGGGGAGAGCAAACATAAATCTACTCAAGCTCAGCTTTGATCCCTATAATATACATGTTCATACGAGTTTCATGGCAAAGCAGGCACAAACTAAATCAGAAAAAAAAAGATAATGCTGTGATGTAAACATTTTTTTTTCAACACAAAGGGAGCATTTCATGATAGAATGACTTGTTGTCTCTTTTATCAAACCCATTTTCTAGGCATTACATCACACACACACACACACACACACACACACACAACATGAATTTAGGCCACGAAAGTAGGCACTCTTGTATTCATCTTTGAAACGTGGTATTGCAGGTTACTATTTATCTGTTGCTCCCATGCACGGGAACTTAATAGACCAGGTTCCAGTAAGAAACGGGTAGAGGGTTTTTAGAAGCGATTCCAAACCAGAATTGGATCAGAATACATTGATGTCATCCGAAAACAAAATATATTGCAGTGACATGGAAATCAATCATGTGCAATCCGAATATAGATGTTTGTGGGACGCCACATTGTGAAGTCAATCATCGGAGTTGACAGATTCAATTTTTTTTTTTTTAATTGAAATGAATTTTTTAGGAATTTTCTGCATGGAATATATATTACAAATGAAATGAGTTCATTTCTTTTTGTCTACACGACAATATAAACATACAGTGTGTATATCCAAATATATAAATCTGAGATAATATATGCGTTTACATATTAAAGAAAATGATAAGAAGGAACATACGGGAACCAGTCGGGATAAAGTGAGTCAAATGATCAGACTGAATTATGGCACATGTGTGATGGAGTGTAAATGCAGAAGACTGTCGTCAAATAAGAGTAGAGCTTGAAGATACGACAGCCTTGAAAGAGAAGGGAAAAAAAGAAAATGGATAAAACATACATCTTGTATACTTATCAAAAGAAAAGAAAGCAAGAAAAAAAAAAACAGTGACATTCTGGCATCATTTAACAGCAATAAATATTGTATAGACACTATATATACACAGAAAATGAGGTTAGTGAGGTGAGTGCCGGTGCAAGTGGAAGAGCCCAGCAGGCGCGCGATACTAGGTGCCTTTTTAAGATAGGAAAACTTAGATATGTTTATGGAATAGTTTGATGTAAGGAAACGGGGGGGGGGGGGTATCAAAACAATTAAGATTAGTCAATTCAGTTTTTGGTTATAAAGGTCAGATATCAGGTAATTCAAATACCCTGATATAATGTACTTCTTTTTTTAGTTTGCTATAAAAGAAAAAAAAAGTGATGTGCATGCTTTAATTTGTTCGGGAAGAGAATTCAACAAATCCAGTTCATGGTGTCGAATAGATCTATGAGCGACAAGTAGCTTCGGGTTATTTAGATGAATGTCGTTGGGTTATTTAGATGAATGCCAATGCAATGAAGAGTAGGATAGGAGTGTACTTTGGTATTTGAGATGTAAGTATCATGGAAAAAAAGAAGTAAATTGTTGATATATTTGAACATAAAAATTGACGAATTGATATATATTATTTTGTATATGAGAATCATTTTACTTTCAATATTTTCAGTCGTTTTAATAGAGGGTTGGTATGGGGTAAATAAGGTGAATGTGTACGGATGCCCGGATGCAGGGTCCTTGACAGGTATAGCCCCAAGGTATATTCCCACCCCATATGAATTAAGTGTTTTTAGGTGAAAAGAGTCATGCATGCCTATTTTCCTTGGCAGATGAACTAACAGCTGAGATACGTAAAACACAAACCCATCCAGTCAAGGGGCCCCCAGTCAGTAGCTGGAAAGTGCTCCCGTATTATTTTATTCTAAGTGAAAAGAATAACTGCTATAACTTCTTTTGCAATGGAAGTAGTACTCAACGAGGCATCAAAAACACCGAAACCAGGCCCCACGGAGTGTTCCTAAAGTGTCCCCACATGTAATTCCACTATCAATATCTGCATCCCGATCTATTCAATCTGTCATATCGGGAGAGAGCGGCAAAATTGTACGGGAACCGGGAGCATCGTAGCAGCAGCGTTTGGGTGATGGGGTTGGATCTGGCAATTTTACAGATCGGGAAGAAATTTTGAACTGGTTCAAAATTTCTACCTCATCTCCCCATCAAGATTGACCTATTTTGAATCGTAGCTCAAACGGGGAGAGAGCAGTGACAGTGTAAATACCGCGGGATGAGGGTAACAATTCCAGGTTTTTCTGACCGTAGTAACAGCGGCACAAGAACGGGAAATATAGTCTAAACTAGACACCGACGACATGGTCCCGCTGCTGGGCCGCTTTCTTGATCAAAGCACGACCTTCCCGCTTCAAGGACGCTCTCACTAAGTTCTCTACTCTCGTATAAATTCAAGGCCTGTTCCTGCGACGCTTCATTCCTGCTTCGATAACGCTGTTGGCCGCTTTAGCTACGCTGTTCCTACGCTTTCCCAGACTCAATTATGCATGTCTTCCGCTCTCGCCGCTCTAAAATCGAACGTAGCCGATACGCTGAAAAATGTTTGCCAGAACAGCAAAACTGATGATGATGAGGAGGACGTTGTCGTTGTCGCGAAAATGAAGACGAAGGAGCGCATATTTAAGAAGAAAAAGAGATGCAAACAATAAAGAGAATAAAGCAAAACACTTTGGAGCTACTGTATGGGGCCCCGTGCAGGATAAAATATCTGACTTTGGTATTTGATATCCGATGGATACTACTTCCATTGCAAAAGAAATTAGCCGTGACCCTTTCGGCTGAATGAAATCAATGTGTGTGTGTGTGTGTGTGTGTGTGTGTGTGTGTGTGTGTGTAGGGAGCACTTTGGGGCTACTGTCTGGGGCCCCGTACAGGATAAAATAACTGGCTTTAGTGCTTTAGATATCTCTGATGAGTACTACTTCCGATTGCAAAAGAAAGTAGCCGTGACCCTTTTCAGCTGAATAAAATCAATGTGTGTGTGTGTGGGGGGGGGGGGGGAGGGGAGGGGTAAGGGGGCAATTTGGGGCTACTGTCTGGGGCTACTGTCTGGGGCCCCATGCAGGATAAAATAACTGGCTTTGGTATTTTGGATTTCTCTGATGGGTACTAATTCCGTTGCAAAAGAAATTAGCTGTGACCCTTTTCAGCTGAATGAAACTATTGTGTGAGTATGTGTATGGGGGGGGGGGGGCACTTTGGGGCTACTGTGTAGGGCCCCGTACAGGACAAACTAATTTGCGTTAGTGTTTTTTATGTCTCTGATGGGTACTACTTCCATTGCAAATGAAATTAGCCGTTACTCTTATCAGCTGAATAAAGTCAATGTGTGTGTATGTGTTTGTACGTAGGGCTTATAGGGGGTGGGGCACTTTGGGGCTACTGTCTGGGGCCCCGTGCAGGATAAGATAGCTGGCTTTGGGGTTTTGGATATCTCTGATTGGTACTCTTTCCATTGCAGAAGAAATTAGCCGTGACTCTTTTCAACTGAATATAATCAATGTTTGTGTGTGTTTGTACGTAGGGCCTATGGGGGTGGGGCCCTTTGGGGCTACTGTCTGGGTCCCCGTACAGGATAAAATAGCTGGCATTGGTGTTTTGGATATCTCTGATGGGAACTACTTCCATTGCAAAAGAAATTAGCCTTTACCCTTTTCAGATGAATAACACCATATTTGTGGGGCCCTTTGGAGCTACTGTCTGGGGCCCCGTACAGGATAAAATAGCTGGCATTGCTGTTTTCATGATAAGTACACCCAAAGGAACAATATCCACCAACTTTTGTCCGTGACCCCCCTCGGCTGAATAAATCGATTTTCGGGGTCCCTTTTTGTGGCCCCTAGGCTTACAGTACAGGATGTGACTTGCCAGCAATTCATTTCATTGACCCTTGGCCACATCCTTACATGATGAGACCATCAAAAAGTGTGACCCTTTTCAGCTGAATAAATGCTCTGGGCCCCCGGTCTAAAATCTGTTCAGTGCAATTACAACTTCCCTGTATAATAAGCGTAACAACTGGACAATGCACCGATTCCAACGTAAAGGACAATCCACTAATTGGTCTAGAGGCATTTTCTCAATCACTGACTAGTGATCAGAAGAAAACAAGTATTATGAAACTGAGCACATTCAACACATATAACAAGAATCCAAAGAAGTTTGTGGATAAAACAGCAGCATCAGGTCAGAGTAACGAAATAAGAGAACATTTGCTTTAATACATAATTATGACTCTGCATTATCGTCAGTGGCTGAGAATTAAGACATTGTTGACTTCAATGGGAATCACGAATGCAGTGAATACCCACTATCTTTCTTCAAGGATGATAGCAGCATGAGAACAGGCACCAAGTCAAGCCGTGTCAAAGTTCTGATAAAGGAAACTGAAGTGACCAGCAGTGCCCCAACTCGACAGAAAGACAGCAGTAGTCTTTGATGCCATGTATGCCATTTGACGTTGGACTTTTCACAAAGATGACATTTTCAGAACCATTGCAGACAGAACAATGCAAATTCCTGCTGCTGAATGATGTACCTGCTGGTACCTAATTCATACACTTCTGTTGTGACAAATGCAGTGGGCCTTTACCACTTTTAAGTCTGCTGAGCAAGAACACAGGTCAAAACCTGCTGAGACATAGGGAATCAATGACCATTACATGGTCCCTGACCCACAAGATTTCTTTGTAGTGGCAGCAAATGAGGCTAAACTCCTAAACTTCCTCTGTGAGAAATGGTCTTTACTCTGCTGTTAGCTCATCTCATCTTTACCTAGGTGGTGGCCTCACAGAATAAGCGAGAAGCATGTTAATCGCAAAAGAGTCTGTTATGAATGTCCCTGCCCTGGAATCAACACAAAAGGATGCTGATACAAGGGTAATACAGCACACTTTGTACAGTGCCCCGAATGACAGAGTTAAAAGAGTTTGTTATCCATGTGAATGATACAGACATTATAATTTCTAATAGTATGTGTCTACACTCTGGTGCAACACACGTAAAAGATCTACCTAAACTTTGGTTGCGGACAACTCAGGATGCATATTAACAGATCTATGATTTGGTATTTATGGCACTTGGAACTTCACAGTGTTGTGCAATGCCTGTCATCAATAGTCTGAGTGGCATAGACACTGTGATATATATGTGGCTGAGGCCCAGCTTGGGTCTCGACATATACCTATGTTTGAAAAGTTTGGTGAGAACCCATTGTAGTTGTATCAGAAGACTTTCTCAAGCACGCAAGGGCCATCACCACAACCACACATCAGCGGCTGATGATTTCATGGGATCTCACCGAGACAAGCTCAGGACAACATCTTAAATAACAAAGCTATTCTCGTGAATCTTAAGCTCTTGCCCCACCCCCACAGAAGATGAACTCCTTCCCTTCTACACTGAAAGAGGGCTGTTTTTCCAACGATGATTGATAACATACACTCATATTTGCATCCCTATGGTTACATATAAAACCTGAAGCGGGTGTGAATTCATCTCCCCCAATGAAATTAAATTTATGGGATTAAGTTAAACAAGTACCCATTCTATAGGCTCTTTTGATCGATAATCATAATGGAATATGAAATCACACCCAGGGAATTAATTGAGTACAAGAATATAAGAACGACCCAAGTCCATGGAAGACCATTTCGAGTAAAAAAACTTCACATCTTGTTTATTTGTCCAATAATATTCTATTTAACTGTGATGGGAAGGCAACATTGTATATACAAATTAGGACATATATTATCATGACAGTTAACGTTTACATTAATTGTGGAGAGGCCATTTTGTGTGGTGGACTTGGGTCGTTCTTTGATTCATATACGAGTACATGATATTCTGCTATAGAGATGAGAGAAGGTTGAGAGAGGGCGCTATAATATGAATGTAAGAATGACCCAAGTCCTTCATTCTTGCATTAATATAAGATTAACTCATTCATTTCAGGCACTTCAGGGGGTAGTTAGGATTTATCATTTATACACAAGATGAGTCCATGCATAAGCTACAATTTCCCATGTCAAACTGAATTTGGCCAATTATTGGACTTGGGTCATTTTTATATTCAGGTCTTCAATTGTTCTTTTATATTATGATAATGAGATACCAAATAGGTCATAGTTAATGTTGTGGCGGAGAATATTGCCTGTCTTATACCTAAAGGTAGAACCATGAAAGCCAGTGCAAATAAATCATGTGGCGGAGCGAGGCCTGCCTGTATAAAGGTAGAAAATGCCCTTGTGGCTGATACGAAAGTGCCAACTTCACAGCATTATAATTTTTCCAATGAGATAATCCGATGCAATGAACTTGTAATTTCAACAGAATACTGCTCATATATATGGACTGTTTTCCATAAAGTTTGAATTATCTAGGACAGATGATTTTTGAAATATGAACAATTGCAATTTTGCAAAATTCAAATTCTTGGTAAAAATTGTAATAAAAAATATATATATATTTTGGCCGGAAATTTTTATGTAAAATATTACCAAACCAATCAAGTGAAGTATCCTGTAGCAAATTTAATTTTCTTTAATATGATACCTCACACATGGTGGTTAAATGTAAGCCTCAAAAGTTATTTCTAAAAAAATGTAAAAATTAGTTAAACATGGCGGCCATTTTTTTCCAGCAGCATATTGTCAAGGTAGTCCACCTAGAAGTTGTTTAAGAAGGTCCCCTGAACACATTGATACCAAACAACCTTTTACAACAGCCCATGTCTGGTAAACCTGTCTTGCCCCCTGTGTATCAATTCAAGTGGACTCCCCTAACCTATCTAATTACTGAAAAAAAAAAACATACTCAGTTCAGTTCAGTTCAGTTTATTCAAACCAAATTAAACATAACAAAAGTACATGACATAACTGCAAAATTTCAGATTGATAGGTTTGGGACCCCAGTGAAGCGCAGCTTGTGGTCGGGGCCCCTTTACACAATACACTTCAGTATGTGGCAAGGTGTAACATATTTACATGGAATATAACATATGTACAAACGTACAACATAATAAAATTAATGCTGTACATGTATACCACCTCCCCCATACACAACACAACAAACACACACGCTAACACACACGCATGCACACTTCACAAATGGCTATCTCATCTCATTTTCTACATTCATGTACCTGATTTCAATCTGTCGAAAAGGTGTCTTTTGTACAACATTTGTAATCGAGACAGTGTAGTGGAATTTATTATATTACGGGGCAACTTATTCCACTCTTTTAAAGGGTAGTTTTTGCTCTTGCATATGGCTGATGGATGAGGTTACTCTGGCGAGTATTATAACGATGGATGGAAGAATTTTCCACAAACACATCAGACAAAAATGTATATTGAGGAGATCAACATTTAAACATAAATATTAAGCATTGAAGAGAAACCATCTCATCAAACGGCAAAATATGTAGCTGCAAAAACAAAGGAGTACTAGGTGATCTATATTTTGAATTTGTTATGTATCTGACAACTTTCTTTTGAAGAACATACAACTTATGTACATGAGTCCTAAATGTGTGTCCCCAAGCAATATTGCAATACATTAAATGAGGCATAACAACTGCATTGTTTAAAGTAACTAGGGTTAGTTTGGATATTACACCAACACTGCTAGACACTTTAGTACATACGTTATTAAGTTGTTTCTTCCAAGATAAACATTCATCAACTGTAACCCCAAGGAATTGCACGTGTTGATTGCGGTTGATCTGATGACCACCAACATCTAAGGGAATAACATGTTCAGGGATTTTTTTCCCTCTGGATCTAAATAATACACATTTAGTTTTAACAGTATTTAATAACAGTTTGTTACAGCAAAACCATGCAAAGAGTTTACACATCTCAGAATTAAATGTACTGCAGAGTACTGGTTGAGGTGGGGATTCATGTTTTGAACATTCCTAAGTGAGATAATGAAAAGCCTCTTATGAAATATAAAAGAGCACGTAATTCTAAGAAGGATTCAATATTTATTTGATGAAAATTGGTGTTCAAATGGCTGAGATATCCAAAAAAAAAGTGCCTATAATAAAATGCGACATGCCACAGTTTATTAGGATCTCTTAGTTTCACTTTGTTTTTGGATATCTCAGCCATTTCAAGACCGATTTTCATCGAATAAACTTTTGATACCCCTTGGAACTGCATGCTCTTTGACATCTCATAGAGTGATTTCTGAATGACTTGCTAAACGTTCAAAGCTAAATCCTCACCTCGACCAGAACTGTACACACCCTTTAACTGGCTGCATTAGAGTGTGAATATTCCTGCGGAATACAACAAACATGTATCATCAGCAAAAAGAGAATAAGTAAATAATTGAGACGATTTAATGATATCATTTATATAAATCAAAAACAGTAACGGACCAAGAACAGAACCATGTGGTACACCATACGTTGCATTATACTGGATTGTGATTTGGCACCATTAACAACAACAAATTGTGATCTTTCTTCCAAGTAACTTTTAAACCAATTCAAAGCTATTCCTCGAACACCATAGTGTTCAAGTTTGTTTAAGAGTATATTGTGGTCAATAGTGTCAAATGCTTTTGACAAATCTAAAAAATACACCAAGGCAGTACTTCCCATCATATTGCAATAATAACTGTATTTACTAAATTTAAAACAACCATACTTGTGGAGCAATTTTTACGAAAGCAAAATTGCTGGGGGATCAAAATATCATTAAGAAGCAAAAAGTCATTCAATCTTTTATAAGCTATTTTCTCCAGAATCTTTGAGAATATTGGTAACAAGGCAATGGGTCTATCATTCTCAATGCATTTACGATTATTATTTTTGTACACTGGAATTACTTTTGCTATCTTTAACTTATTAGGAACCAAACCTTGAGACATTGACTTATTGAATATGTCACAAAGCGGATCTGCAATAACATGGATACAATCTTTTACAATTCTAGGAGAAATATCATCTGAGCCAGATGACTTAGATGGTTTTAAGGCCAAAGCAAACTTCACAATCTCATGCACAGATATTGGTCTCAAAAATAAAGAGAATGAGTTATCCTGATTTAACAAATAATTTAGAAATGGTGTCTACGCAGGTGGTATTTATCTGCTTATTCTTGCAGGCAAATTAATGAAATACTTATTAAAATACTCTGCTTTAGCTAAGTCTGATTTTAAGTGTGTGTCTCCATGGAACATTTCGTCTGGTATGAGATCTCTTTTTCCCCTCCCAAGTAACTCATTTATGTAAGACCAAGTCTTCCGAACATCTTTCTGAGTATTTTTAAAAACATCCTCATAATAATTTTTCTTATTTGTACGAACTAAAGTAGTCAATACGTTTTTATAGTCTACATACTTCTTCTATTTGCCTCATTTCTATGTTTAACTCTTTATGTGCCATGGTGGAAACCCCCTGTGTGTCATGTTATTCTGAGACACGAAGGTAGTCATGCTTTGAGAAAGAATTCTGTTTTTCTAATTTGTATAACTTCTACAAATTTCTGTTAAGCTGGACATCATAGTGAGCAAAGTTAAAGAGGAATGCCAAACTTTGCTTCCATATTCAATGTATGGCAATTCTATTTTCAATTTTTCTTTTGAATTACCAGTTGCTACATTACTGTAAAGGCATGACTTTTGCACATAAAATAGTGACAGAAGCTTAGAATGTACACGCAAATTTAGTTGGGAACACCGCTTGATAGTCAATCACCACATTGAAAGCAAGCCGTATGTGAGAGGGACAAAAGCGCGAGAAACGCTTTGATTGCACCGCGGGATTAGCGATTTATCGATCGGTTTTGGCGGCTTTGTTTGTTGAGCAGAATATGCGAAGTTGGCACGCCGTCGACTAAGTCGGATGTGCGAACGTGGCACAAAAAGAGTTAATGTATATACAATAAAGTTTTATTTGTTTTTATTTGTAGACTTCAGAAGACCCTGGGTAATCCAAGGTGTTTTACAATTTTTTTTTTTTCATGCTCATCTAAGTAAGAGGAAAATGAAATTCATTAAAATCAGAGAAAACACTCAAGAAATAATTGTAACAATCATCTGCACTATTAAGACTATAAAGAAAAGACCAGTCAATTACTAGAAGATTTTGCTTAAAATTTTGAACTCTTTCATCTGTAATCACACGCGTAAACACTGTGTCATTCTTATAGTTATTTGTGAGTGACTTTTCTTTATTGATGCTAAACGTGGGCATATGATCAGAGAAATCAGAGAACAAAATTCCACAATCAAAATCATCTTGAACACAGTTCGTAAAAAATACTATCTATTAATCTTGAAGAAGAAGAAGTAATACGAGTCGGTTTAGTAATCAAAGCAAATAAACCATAAGATGTTAAATAATCAACAAAATCCTTAACTTTACCATCAGAGTCATAATTAATTGAATTCATATGTGACCGTGCACCACAAAACGAACAGAAAGTCGCACACACTGAATTTCTGTAAGGACTAAATATAAGTGAAAAGGGTTAACTGAGCCGATGTTGACTTTTTCATATTTTCTGAATGACCAAGTCTTCTTCTACATTATGCTAAAATTTGGGATCATAAAACGGGCAGGAAAGTGTGACTTTTAGCCGTTTTTCTAAATGTGCCTTTAGAGTCCCGTTTTCATTTCTTAAAAACCTTGTACACACTCTTTACTTTTGAAGGGATAACGCTACTGCCTTGAAAGATGGCATTAACTAGGGACAGAATGTCTTAATAAGACATGATCAATTTCAGTTTAATCCAATAATCCCTTCATTGTTGTACGGGGCAGTGTTACCCCGGTGGTTTACTTCCTGGTTTTCTTTTTGTCCCATTCATTGCACAGCCAGCACGGCTTGTTAAAGATTAAGCGCTTGAATAGACACTGTACTTCAGAGTCTCTTTTCTCAGTTCACACTTTTCTTGAGTGTGTGTCTATTTTCCAATATTTAGACAGGTTAGGAGAGTCAAATTGGTTTGAGTTATATGTCATTTTAAAGTTAATAGTCTGCTATTTCAGAATATGCTCTCAACTAAAATTTCATGTCTGGCGATTTTTTGTTAGTTTTGTCGTGCAGGGTCACATATTAAAGTCACCTATAAGATACACATCTTACTTTTCCTGGCCAATAATTTGCATGTAATGGTCAAAAGATTGAATGAAAGAAGGAATATCATTATCAGGTGCTGTATATACACAATCAACAATGGATTTCGCATGATCAATTGCTATTTCTACAAAATAGATTCAAAACTACCATGCTCGCCTAGTAAATCAGTACGCAACATATAATCACTACCATCCCGAATGTATAATAACACCCCACCACCTCGTTTATTGGATCTACAAACTTGCAAAAGGGAATACCCAGGAATGTCAAACATACGCATGTCTGTTGTTGGCCTGAACCAAGTTTCTGAAATCCCAATCACAGAAAAATTATGCTTTATGCACGACAAAAAACAAACAAAAAAAAAATCGTCATAATTCTTTAAAAGACTTCTTGAATTAATATGCACGATAGAATGTTTATTTATATTATTACATTGAATATCACTACGGTTTATATACTTACAATAACTACAAGATCTATATAATCTTGAAAGCCATTATCCATAAGAAAATTTTGAGTTTGGATAGTAAACCACTAATTATAACAAAAGGATAGAGTTCCAAATTATAAAGAGAACATACATGTAGGTAAAAGACAAACAAGACTTAATGAACAAGTTAAATCGTCGAGGAGGAGCCTTCACACACACACACACACACACACACACAACCAGCATCAACACACACACACAACACTAGCTACCAAGTGAAAAAAACAGTGGATGAATACAGAATATGTAATAAAAAGCAGCGTAATTGTACATGATTGCACAATAAAAGCTAGAGAAACATAAACAAGACTAATATATGTATATAATATACAAAATACAAGCAAGAAAGTGGTTCAGTAATGGAGTCAAAATGGAAACCTCAGGTATATTGATAGATGACCAGGTGGGTATAATTACAGGTTTCCAATCCACTATAAAATTGAAACTTGTCGAAGGGTAGAGAATGCCTTCTTCATTGAAACCCCCTCCTCGGTGGTCTTTTAGGCGGCCATGATTCTCCCGTCAACCGACCAAGCAGCCTCAACTTTAGGATGATTTGCAAGCTTCATGAGGATCTGGTGATTAGCCTTGGTCAAATCGTCTTGGATAGAAATTCCAGTTCCTTTCAGACGTCGCCTAACCTTCATCAGAGCTTCCTTGGTCCTGTAGTGTGTTAACTTGACCAGGATAGGGCGAGGCTTGTTGACATCAGCTCGAGGCTTGGCTGAGCGATGCAACCGGTCGATGTCAGCAGGAGAAGCTGTGCACGGAAGATGATCAGACACGGCCTTGATGACAAGTTTGTCGGTGTCCTCACCCTGCGACTCTGGGATGCCAAATATGCGCACAGGTTGAATTCCTCCTACTATATTGCTCAAGATCATTCGCCTGAATGTGGAACGTCTCTTCTTCCTCTGACAGCTTATTACGCGAGAGGGAAAGGGAATGAACTTCAGCCTCCTTTTTCTCCAACTGACACTGCAGCTCAATGAGCTCCCCCCTCCTGCCTCTCAAGGCGATCTTCATTGGCCTGAAGTCGTTTGGCCCGAATCTTCTCCACACACCTCTCCAGGGCAGTGATAAACTCATCCTCGCAAAACAGCTTCTTGAGCATGGTAGACATAGTGGAAAAGTCTGGATCAAGACTATCTTGCAAAATTCCTTTAGAACATGGACCTTGACCAGCCATGGTATTTGTGGGGTATGTACAGCAGTGAATCAAGTGAGGAGGAAAAGAGAACTCAGCACCAATTTAGCCTGTCAATACGATGATAGTGGAAAATTGCAGGAATGCCACATGTCACTTACACAGAAATGTATAAGTGGGACTAAGGTGAAAACACAACTGGTGCGAGAAGAAAGTACATGTTCAAAACAGCACGATAAATCCACATTCTGGCCAACGCACAGTATTAAAGTTATCCAAGCACGTCCGAGAGGCTTAAAAGTAGATGACCACAGAATAACATGAATTATTGAACTTCCAAAGCTTTTCGTCTGCGCCACTGTATGTCAGTCGCTACAGACACTGAACAAGCTCCCCTAAATGATTATCACTCCTGTATATATTGTGAACTGAGAATTGAGTATATGAATATAAGAACGACCCAAGTCCAATTTTTGGCCAAATTTAGTTTGACATGTTAAATTGTAGCTTATGCATGGACTCATCTTGTGTGTAAATGATAAATCCTAATTACCCCCGGAAGTGCCTGAAATGAATGAGTTAAATCTTATATTAATGTAAGAATGAAGGACTTGGGTCATTCTTACATTCATATAATAGCGCCCTCTCTCATCCTTCTCCCATCTCTATAGCAAAATATCATGTATATGAATCAAAGAATGACCCAAGTCCATATGAATCAAAGAACGACCCAAGTCCACCACACAAAATGGCCTCTCCACAATTAATGTAAATGTTAATTGTCATAATGATATATGTTCTAATTTGTATATACAATGTTGCCTTCACATCACAGTTAAATAGAATATTATTGGACAAATAAAAAAGATATGAATTTTTTTTTAGTTTACTCGAAATGATCTTCCATGGACTTGGGTCGTTCTTATATTCATATACTCAATTGGGAGAAGAGATTCTGAAGTACAGGGTCCATATTGAAAACTTTCGCCCTAATTCACGCAGAAAAATCCGAGGTAGCAGACGCTGGCGAAAGTGAGTTCGTGTGGGGCACGTGGCTAGTCGACACGTTGATGGGGGTGGCCTGCAGCACCGTGCGTGGAGGGACATCATGTTCACATAATTTCACGCGTAGTGTGTTGTGTGTGTAGACGACAGAAGTCGGGTTAAATCTACAGTTGATATGATATAGTCTATGACCTTATCATTCCTTTACAACATTATTTCAGTTGATTACCTGCGTACAACACGTGTATATAAAAAACGCCCGATTCCAGACAGCAGGTGGCAAGCGACCGTTGCAACTACTTACATTATTACCACCTCCGAAAGAAATGCACCAGTCCGACTAAAGCCATCGTCGAAAAATGAGACGGAATGTGGAATGTTTATATTTGGTTGTTTTTGCTCCCAAACTTAACAGTTATGTTGTTAATAAGGCTGCTACGTACCTAGATAATGTCTCACATACAACTGTATCTGGATATTGCGTTGAAAATGATATTTGGCGAGAAACAAAAGCTTGAAATCACAGGAATTCACACTGCCGACGACGGCAGACAGTGAAGGTCAACGGCTCAAATTTTCGTTGGTAGTCTCGTCACGTGATAGTTCTTTATGGATTGTACACGTTCCCTATAGGTGCAATCACACATCGCCGGTTTAGATGGCGGTTCATGGCGGTTCTCAAACCGCCGTGAACCGTGTCCTAATGATGGCGGAAAGCACTTTGACTACGTTCTCAACACGTTCTGAACACGGACCAAACGCGGATTGACGAGGTAGTAACACGGATCTCCCCGGAAGGTGGAGGAGTCCATACCAAGCCCGTGTATTTGGATGCAACCAGAGCCCTTTCACTTGTCCTCAATGGGTTTCAACAAGGAGCGTTTTGCTTTGTTAGGTAAACGCAATTTTAAAGAAATTATGAATCGTTGTAGTCCCCTATGTTTTACAGATTGATATTAGTGATGCAACAAGCAATTATCTTCAAGTTTCAACGTGCTTTCTCTCTTTCTCTTTTGATTCTTAAAATATCTGTATTAACTGTCATTAAAAAGACATACATATCAAAGCAGAATCCAACATAGTTTCCAAAGTTTCCTGTTCATTTGCAGGTTTGTTAATCAAGTGACGTACTGGTACTTGCTTGTTTCAACATCTCTCTTTTTTATCAAGTATTCACATAATTATTTCGCGTATTGAATTTAAGATCTTGTTGTTTGTTTATCCATGTTTTCACAAAATTGCTCCTTCTTACCTTTCAGTGCTCCTTGTGAAATATGAGCCTATGAGAGTTCCTAAATCAGAGGGGAATCTGTATATGTGATACCCTCAACCCATTACAACAAACTACTATGGCAAACGTAGTTTACGCCGCTCCAGAACTGTGGAACAACAGTCCAAGAGATAAAACATGCAAGTTCCATCAATAAGTCAGATTTTTTTTAAACTTATCTGTTAAAATAGTAACATGGTGTTTGTAGATGATGATTAAAGGAGCATGTTGTTGTTTCTGAAATTACCTTTTCCTGTTTATCTTTTGTTCCCCCTCTAAAGCGCATAGAGACCTTGCCAAAGGTATATGCGCTTTATTAGAGCGGCAATGATGATAATGATATAATAATAATAATAATAATAATAATACCTTTAACAATAGTCAATAAAAAGACATTTATTTACATTGTACATTATCAAACAAGCATATACAGTATGTGTGCATAGTTTCCTCTTTACTTACAGGTTCACGTAACATAATAATGGTGTCTTTTTTTCAATTTTCAACATTGCATTTCCATCTACTCTCTTAAGTCTCAACATAATATTTTTATCTGTATCAACATAACATATTTACATAAGTCTTCTGTGTATAACTTTTCAGGTTCACGTGGCTGGCCATCTTAAAAGCTGTTATGCTTAAGTAAAATTATGAAGTTACCTCTTAATGAAAATGATGGTTTTAATGTAAATAAGGTAATTCAACATACCTAACAACTTTTTGAACATTAAACTTTATTTGTTATTAAAGAAGTAAGGAAACTATAACATTCAATATATTTACCCGATCTTGAATTAAGGGTTCATCTTTGCTTTTTTTTTTCTCCATTTTTATTGCTCCGCCGTAAAGTGTCGCCGGAGCTGTTATTCTCTTTTAAGTTTATTGTTTCTTTTAGCATGAACATTATGGCGGTGTTAACACGGTATTATCACGGATCTTGAGGTGCAAACGCGGAGGATGCCGTTCTTTACACGATGAACGGCGATGTGAACACGGTCCATTTCAAACCGCCTCGACCGCCACGAAAAATTAAACATGTTTAATTTTTCTGGCGGTTCCCCGCGGTTCTCGGGGTTCATGGCGGATGAGTGACGGATGACCACGGTTTGTGTACGGTGTAAACACGGTCTTTGGCGGAGCACGGCGATTTGCTGAACCGCCATGAACCGCCGTCTAAACCGGCGATGTGTGATTGCACCTTATGACAGCAATTGTGAATGGGTAGTCTAGCCTTTCCTGCAAATTTGCGTCAGGACTGCTCAACCAATAGACAAGATTCTTATATCAAAAAATAGGCAGGATCTCTACTTTCTGAAACCGTGCGCCCCAAGTTTGTGTGGCCTTTCGTTCTCGAGATATCCCGTCTGGAAGAATTGCAAGACGGCAAAATATGCTCAAATTCGTCAAATTTGGACTAATCGCCATAGACAATTCTACTCATAAGGTACTTTTCTGATCAAATTTGCGTCACTGCTACAAATGTTACACTAAAGATATATACACATAGATAATCCCTAAAATATCCACTTTCAGAATCCGGGCGCCCCAAGTTTGCTTCTTAAATATTTTAAAGGTTATGGCAGATTATGTGGAAAAATGCGTCGATTTTTTACCCGTTTTATGTGTTGTATGGCGTTCGCGCGGAAGCACGGCTTCGCAGATGACCGAAAGTTTGCCATATGTATTCAAGCGCTTAATCGTTACCAAGCAGTGTGAGCTGTGTGATGAAAGGGACAAAACACAGGATGTAAACCACCAGAGCAACAACAATGAACTGATTATCATATTAAGATGAAATTGACCACGTTCTATTGACAAATCTCACAATGAAACTTTCAAAGCAGTGGCGCTATCTTTTAAAACATTATTAGACTTGAAAGTGAACAATGCGCAAAGGATTTCGAGAAATGAAAGGGGACCCCTAAGACATAACTGATCATTCTACTATCCCCCGTTCATCCCGTTCATATTATGATCCCAAACTAAAGATAAATGTAGGAGAAAGATGGTTCTTTCAGAAAATATGAAAAAATCAAGATTGTCTCGGTTGACCCATTTCATCTTTTTTGAGTCCTCACGTAAAATCTACAATGGGACGAATTTCCCCAAGGAAAAAAAAAACGCAGTATCTACAGCGGAGTGGCTAGGATTAATCTTCTGCCATAATTATGTATGCATGCATACATCATTGATCATTGTACAAGTATTCATGATGGACCATCCTCAACCTTGGGTCCTGGAAGATGCATCCTCCACCCCCCCCCCCCCCCATCTATGCCCTGATTAGAGAGCAGGCTTCATAACATTAACAAATAACAGATCGTTCTTGGGACGTTTTTTTTTTTCAGATTGCAGCTCAAACCTAAAAAGTAAAACGTTCCCAGGCCGGTCTAGCTGTAACGTTACGTGCTTAATATGAAGCTTGCCAAGGCTATAATATGATGCTACATGGCCTAGCTGCTAACTAGCATCTAGATCTAGATCTGTACAGTATAGGCTAGAGTATGTTAAGACCAAAATATATTTAAATCGGATGTCTTGACCTAGATCGATCTACACTAGTTTTTATATATCGTTTATTCTAGGCTGGCTACGTAGCAGGCTACACTAGTCTACAGCCTAAGGCTATGCACGATACTGACAGAAAAGGAATAGCCTAGAAGGTTTAGTCTAAGCCCTACACGAGACAGGACTCTTTAGATTAAATATATATATATATATATATATATATATATATATATCGGTCCGGATCGAAATTACATCCGCTCTCTAGGCCTATCCTGGATCGAACCAAAGTTTCTTATGTCATGTAAATTTGTAATGTAACTTTTTTTAACTTGTAAGTTGTAGCATGCAGCATGGGATCATGCATGCATTTTACGCCACCCAGTCTCACTAGGGTCTAACGTTTGATAAGAAGAATTAAAATACAACCTATTCTTAACTGTCTCTATTTTGTCCATTTACTTATTTTTCACATATTCGATTGTCAGCTATTTAATTTTAAGACAGTATGGTATGGAGTAGATGATTGAACATTGACACTTCACTAGACTTAGGATTCTAAGTGGTTAAGTTTTAGTTTTAGACTTCTTACTTAGTTTTATAAACAGGCCTGCCCTATCATTAGGCCTATTCTAGTCCTACACTAGGTGTTCTAGATCTTTCTTTAGACTTTGTTACGACCAATATCACTCCGAGAATGATCGCGCAAAAGAAACAATCAACTGATGTTCAGGCGGTTTATTAACAGTGATATTGTGGGTACAGACTCGTAATCAGTTTCACATCAGTACAATAATGATCAGTAGAAACAATTATATAAAACAGTAGTGGAATCACTTACACGCATTACATGCAATATCCCCGGAAAAGTCCAAATACGATGCTCGATGCACAGATGAATGATCCCCGATGCACCGATGTATGATTCCTCCGACGTAAATCCAGAGGCGCAGGTTACAATGCTCCACGGTATAGATCCAGGGTATATGTCCACGTACTTATATCCATGGTATAATATCCACAGCGATATCCACAACGAAATGTGCAGAATCCAACGTTACGATGACCACATCCAATCGATGCGTTGAATGACGATTCGCTCAATAATGTTCATCTAGGAATCTAGCCCGTCACAACTTTTTCGTAGCAATGTCCGTTGACATTAAAATATGAAGTCTATCTCCAATGTAGGCAAATTAATTAGGCTATCTGCAGGCAAAATGTCTCCCAGGCCTTATCTCCACAAACATAACAGGTCAGCAGGTAACACAGGACTGACTATAGCAAGTCGCTTCAGAGCCAGAAGTGACGTAACTCTCAGAACAGAGGTGTTCGGTACTCTGCCTACTGCAGAATTTCACTGGCTTATATACTATCCATTCACCCCCTTCTAGTACATTCTGTAACTCTCTCCAACCTGGGGCTACACACCTGAACATACTGGCAAGTCCTAGTTCCAGGAAACCTGGATGACTCACTGCATAACATCATTGCCAAAATTAACTACCAATCACATTGGGCTACAGGGACAGTGCCTCCTTCAGCCAAACATGTAAGCACTTCCCAGAACATTCTGGAATGGGTGAAATCATTCTAGATTGAGTGAGCTATAATGTATTTCCTGTTACATGCATGTACTGTATAGCTACATTGCATACCACCTAGAAAATTCTCCACTGATCTGGTCAGCCTGTATGTACTATATCAATACCACATAGAATGTTCTCCATTAATCTGGTCAACATGTGTACATACACATTAAAACAGCCATGCGTACAGTACATCAGACATGTACATAATTACTAGTGTGTACATTTGTGACAACTTTCGGAATACGGACCCTGAAAGTTCTGATTATCGTTAAGTCTAACGTTAGAAAAGAGGCGCAAGACTCAAACGTTTACTGTATAGAAAAGTCTTAGACTTAGACTAAGATCTATAGGGCCTAACATGTTACATAACCTGACGTTTATCCGACACAGCACAAAAATATCTATAATTGCCTTTCGCCGAAACTTTCGGATTCGGAGCCTTAGGAATTTGACTAGGGTCTAGGCCTAACAAAGTTACTTCACAACAAGTTAATATTGAAATAGTACGGAAGATGTTCATCATCGTGGTAGAATATGTAAGAAGAAAGCTGATCGTTTGTCACTCGAAGCGAAGTAAATACAAATGTATGCATTTATGTTTAGGCCTACCTCGCTTCGTGTGACAAACGATCAGCTTTATTCTTTCAATATTCAATTAGTTTTGAATAACTTATTCATAATCTTCAGATGTATTTTTCGTGAATGCTAGGCTCACGAATAATTTTCCCTGCGACAACATTTTGTTATAATCCAAGTACACACTGTACCGTACATGCTGACTGGCCGGGCCCTGTGCTGACTGCATGCTCAGTGCAGCTGCTGCAAGCTGTCATTAACAGTGTTGTGCTGTATTGATTTAATGTACGCTCGGTTAGTCTTAATCACACACTGTGTTTTGTATAAGGATCACGATCTCATCAAGATATTTACTAATCATTATTGTTTCGTTTAGATATTTTGAACATTATGTTTTATTATTGAGCAAGTATATCTAAAGAAGGTAATTTACGTTCAAATTACAGAACAACCGTCAAAGTATTCACATTTATAAATAACAGTGTCTGGTAATCAAGACTAGCTTTGTAGATACTGCGTTTTTCCTTGGGGAAATATTCATCATGTAGATATTGCGTTTTCCTTGGGGAAATATTCATCATGTAGATATTGCGTTTTTCCTTGGGGAAAGTGCAAGTTAAGTGTAGATACTGCGTTTGGCAGTTACGGAAAAGTAGCTTTCCAAACTTTTTTTTCAAAGATCTGAATATGTCATATGAACAAGGATTGAACACTGTTTATATTTATGCGAAAAAGTGAAAATCGACAAAAATGTCAGATACTGCATTTTTCCTTGGGGGGGGGGGGGGGGAGGGCACATATGTGACAATGCATCACAAAACCAACAAAAAGTCGCCAGACATGGACTTTTAGTTAAGGGCAGATTCTGAAAGAGAAGACTCTCAGCTTTACAATGATGTATAGTTCAGTAAGTGAAATGGACTCTCCTAACCTATCTAAATATTGGAAAGAAAGCTCACACTCTGAAAAAGTGTGAACCGAGAAAAGAGGCTCTGAAGGGCTTATCTGTCTATTCAAGCGCTTAATCTTCCCCAAACCATGCTATTTGTGCGATGAATGGGACAAAAATAGGACGTAAACCACTGGAAGAACAACAATAAAACAATTATCAAATTAAGTTGGAATTGAGCATGCTCTATGCACACATTCTGTCCATGATTTATACCAATTTCCAAAGCAGTAGCATTATTCCTGCGAAAATTATCAGACTTGAAAGTGAAGAGTGTGAAAAGGATAATCAAGAAATCAAACGGGGCCTGTAAGGCATACCTAATCTTACTTCTTTATAAAAAGGGGTTGTAGAAAAACTGCTGAAAATGCACTTTTTCATTCATTTTATGATTCCAAACTTAAGGATAATGTAGAAGAAGTGTAATTCTTTAAAAAAGTATGAACAACTTGATATTGACTTGGTTGACCCGTTTCACTTTTTTGTGTCCTCACTTTAAATCAAGGGGTCCGACTTTTGGTTCGTTTCGTGGTGCACGGTCACATATAGTATGTGGTAGAAGAAAATAATTGTACAACATTAGAAGGAACGTTCTTAGTCAAAATCTGTTTCAACATATTAAGTGCATACTTTATGAATATGTTCATTCCAAGTCAAAGTTGAACCTAGAATAATACATAAGAACTTAGTATATTTCTCTTCACTAGTAAGTACACTGTCAATTAAGATAACTAGTTAATTTGTGATTTGTACGGGATTGAGGGCTGTTAAAGTGCATAAAACAGTTTTTTTTTTTTTCAACGTTCAACTTATTGCACTTGAACCACAGATATACCTTGGACAATTCGATATTCAGAGTGTTATGATTTGAAATGAAGAAGATTAAATGAATTGGTAATATTATGTATATATATATACATATATATATATATATATATATATACATATATATATATATATATATATATATAGATATATAATTATATAAAGAACAGGTCCGAGGATTGAAGCCTGGGGCACGCCATAAGTAATATCGTAATAAGGAGAAGTCTTAGACCGAAAAAACAACAAATTGTCAACGATTTAAAAAAAAAGAAATGACTTTTAAACCAGGGAGGAACTTCACCTCTTAGACCTATACCTAATTTTGATAATTTGTAAATTTATATTTGATGATTAATTGTATCAAAAGCTTTGTTTTAATAAAAAAAAATCTAATTAGAAAAGATGTTCTTTGTAAGACAAAGTGTTAGTAATCGCATCACATGATTGTATTAACGCGTACTCAGTTCAGTATCCATTTCTTAGAAAAATAATGTTCGAATTAAGATTGTTATCAGTCACAAATTTATATAAACGACCATTTTTTCAAGAATTTTAACTAAATCGGAAGCAATGAAATTGGACTATATTTTTGTGTTCTATATAGGCACGATTACCCTTTTCAATATCGGAATTATCTAAGCAAATTTCTTGGCGTCTGGAAAAGTGGCCTTAATAAAAGAAAGAATAAAATCATGCTTCAATGGGGAAACAATATATTTATATATATGTATATATATATATATATATATATATATGTGTTCATCTCGGAACTTTCCACGTGTTCGACTTCGAATGTTGCAATTATAAGAAGAACGAGTCTCAAATACGCCATGGATCCAACAAGAAGTTGTTTTTAATCTTCTTGTTGGATCCATGGCGTATTTGAGACTCGTTCTTTATATATATATATATATATATATATAAATAAGCGGATTTACACTTATCTCATCATAATCACATAATTTACTGGATTGAAAAGATTGCGCGATTTTCAAAATTTCAAAAATTTTCAATTTCCAATTTTATTTGTTGGAGATTCAAAATGTTCAAAAATATCATAAGTGAAACAGCCAATATTAGAATCAACTGATGCGGCTTATTCAGAACCAATATTAGTGAAATAATTGTTACAGACACAAACAATTTTGGATGAATCCTTTACTTTAATGCCATCCACATTGAGAAAATCAGCGAAAAAAAAAAAGTGAAACGGATCAACCAAGTCAATATTAAGTTTTTCATATTATCTGAAAGGGCTACCCTGCTTCTACATAATTCGTAAGTTTGTGAAATAAAATGAATCTGCAAGTGATTTTCCAACAATTTTTCTACATCCTTTTTTTTTTGTAGAGTAGTGAGATCAGGTAAAGTCTTAGAGGCCCCTTTTCATTCCTTGATATCCCCTTGCACACTCTTCACTTTCAAGTCTGATAGCTTTTGAAGGGGTAATGTTAATGAGAATGAATAACATTTATATAGCGCTTAATACTGGTATATCTAAGCGCGTCGATCCGAAAAAAAAGTATTACATTAAAGTAATATACAACATTATGTACATGTGGAATTTGGCAATATTCATTGACAGAATATGCCCTTAACCAAAATCCCATGTTTGGAGACTCTTTGTTTGATTTGTGATAGAGGGTCACTTATAAGGATAGTGTAGTCAAGTTTGTTGATTTCCTTGCTTATGTTCATGAACAAACCGATAACATATTTTTGTTCAGCTATTAAAATAAGGTTGTCGACCTTCTGTCCTACAACTGGGCTAGTGACATACGTGTATAATGACATTTCCTGAAACGTTATTGGTCTTGGTACAATCTTCTATTTTGTATCAAAACATAATAAAGTCTTGTACAAACAAGCCTTTCTAAAACCTTATGTAAAGACTATAGCAAGAATTGACATATAATTTTATTCCGAAATAAGCAATGAGTCACCTGTTTGTATATTGGAATAAGTTTTGCAATTTTGCATTCGTCCGGAAAATATGCCAGTTGAGAGCTACAATTACCTCCGTTTATGTATAGAATTTTGCATCCTTGACACCAGTGAAACGTATGGATTGCAATCTTAGAGTTGAATGGGATATGAGTAATTTATCTGAAACATGTCACTGAACACAATCAGCAACATATCTTAATGATATTGAAACATAAACAAGAAAACATTCACTTTGACAATATCAAAAATGGGAAGAACCCAAAATTGCACAAAGAGTGGTGAACTTGCACACGCTTCACTTTCAATTCTAGTAACTTTTGAAGGATAATGCTATGTTTTGAAAGTTGGCACTGATCATGGACAGAATGTGTTCATGAACCATGCTCAATTTCAGCTTAATCTGATAATCCCTTACCTGTTGTTACTCCGGTGGTTTATAACATTTGTTCTTGTTTTGTTTTTTGACCCGTTCATTGCACAGCCAGGACGTTTTGGTGAAGATTAAGCGCATAAATAGACCCCGTACTTCAGAGCCCCTTTTCTCGGTTCACACTTTTCCAGAGTGTGTGTTTTATTTCCAATATTTAGAGATGTTAGGAGAGTCCATTTCCATCGCGCTATACGTCATTTTAAAGCATAGAGTCTGCTCTTTCAGAACCTGGCCACTAACTCAAAATCTTTGTTCGGCGACTTTAGGTTTGTGTTGTGATGCAGGGTTAAATTATAATCTCTTAGTGTGTACTCTGTATTTGTTTCCTCATACTTCATTGCAATGATTAAAATGAGGTAAAATTATTGCCTTATAGATATTTACCTAGAATATTAGAAGATAATACACTTTCAAATTTAAACAAAACACATACATTTCTTGACAATTAAGAACAAAAATGTGACCCGCTACAACAAAAGGATCCTAAAGTCGCTGACGGGTGGGCCGAGAAAATCGAATTTTAAGTCAGATCATAAAAATCTGTCAAAACATTCGGATTTCTGTTTTTGACATAATTTTGTATTCCAATGTATCTTCTATCATCTGCCGAAATTTCGACGCCTAATGATCAAAGGAAAGGCAAGAAAAGAGCATTTTTTTCTGGGCAATGATTTTCCTACTTTCAACGGAACAGAAATGTGTCCGAAGATTTGGATTTAGCGCCGCAGCTAGACTCCGCCCCAAACAACAAAGGAGTGATCTCATTGGTCAGTACGTGGCATTCTGGTTACTGATTGGTCATGCGTAGACCACTGACGCTAAGCTTGATGAACATCGCGGAGATTGCTAGGAGCGTACCTTCTATTGTCAAACGATGAAAATTGTCTCGCTTTCCCTTGGTCATGATAGCGTCGAAAGGAAAACTTTGTAGGTTTTTTTCTCGAAACGCTGATTTCTAAAACCACCCGACGTGAGGACTCAAAAAAAGGTTAAACGGGTCACCTAGTCAATATTGAGCTTTTCAAATTTTCTAAAAGATCTACCCTTCTTCTTCATTATTCTTAAGTTTGGGACCATAAAATGAATGGGAAAGTGCATTTTTAGCACTTTTCTACACTCTTTTTTGTAGAGTAGTGAGATCAGGCATGTCTTAGAGTCCCCTTTTCATTTCTTGATAACCCTTTTCACACTCTTCACTTTCAAGTCTAAAAACCTTTGAAGGGATGAAGCTATTGAAAATTGGCAGTAATTATTGTCAGAATGTGTCAATACAGCATGCTCAATTTCAGCTTCATCTAAAAATCCACTCATTGTCGTTGTCTCAGTTGTTTACATCCTGTTTTTGCCCGATTCTTCGCACAGCTGGCACGGTTTGTTAAACATTAAACGCTTGAATAGACAGATAGACCTGACACTTCGGCGCCTCTTTCCTCGGTTCACACTTTTCCAGAGTGCGTGCTTTCTTTCCAATATTTAGATAGGTTAGGAGAGTCCATTTCACTTGAACTACACATCATTTTAAAGCTTAAAGTCTGCTCTTTCAGAATATGCTCTCAACTCAAATTTCATGTCTGGCGACTTTCTGTTTGTTTAGTGACGCAGGTTTACACATGGTGTAAAATTTTGAGTTACAATTAACACATAAACACAACTGACTAGAAGAGGGAATAGTTGTAAGGCAATGCAGACACTCACACATACCTCTGATTAACAGTAGAAAAAAAAAGGGGTTACAAAAAAAAAATACAATTACAATATATGTAGCATGGAGTTAGACAGGATTATAGATTATGAAAAGTAAAGATGCCATAATGTAAGGCAGTACCGGAAACTAAATGTTGTCAAGGTCGTGGTCCTTTCTTATCACCCTTTAAACAACTTTCCCCGAACTTGTAGGTAGAAGAGCAATGATCCCGTTATTCCTGATGAAATCAGCCGAAATCTCATCCGCGTTTGCTCAGGATTTTTTCTCCACACCAAATCTGAAGATAATTGAGCGTCGGGAGTAATGTTCCATTTCGTTAATGGTGTTGTTGAAGACCTATATTTCGTTGTGTCGGTGTGTGTTGGTCTTGTTCAGTTCTTATATTTCTTTGTCCGTCCTTTCTATTTTTTTTTCTGTAGGTCGAACACTTCACCTTAGACAACTTCAAGTCTATTCATCCATTTACCATTTTTTCTTCACAGCGTTACAGACGATAGTCTCCATGAGAGTGACTATTTTTGTTTGTGTGTGTGTGAGGGTAGGGGTTCTTCAGCAGGTCTTTCATGACCTAACACGTAATGGCTGCTGTTTGTCTGGTACTTGATGGTGTGTTGGAACTAGACATCATGAATAGAGCACATGCAATTATTCGCAGCGATAGAATGGTATAGAGCCTAGAGGCTAATCAACTAGTACAAGCCAGTCCATGTTGTGATGAAAGTGGCCAACAGTAGTGTCAACGTATGGGACGAGGGCAGAAGTATACATCGTCAACATAGTCACCTCAATATTTGAGATTCTCAGCTGCCTGCTACTCCGTTCAGCTGCAAATTCAATATTAGTTCTTTATTTTCTCAGTTGACATGCACCAGATGGTCAAGAGTAGACTGCCTTCTGATGTCACCGTCCTCCTAAAGCATTTTGTCCATTTTTTTTTTCATTTATTCATTTATTTACTTTTCTTTTATTTCCGGCGTCCTTAAAGGTACATTTAACTTTATACCCCAAATAACGGTTTGTTTGTTTGTTTTTTAACCCAAAGTCAAATAATTGCATCTTTGGAAATACTCTAATTACACATTATAAACAACATAGATGTTAATAAGATTACACGTGAATATTTACATTGTTTAGTGGCTTAAATTAGGGGTCGAAAAAGAAAGAAAGGCGTAGAGGTGGATGATCGAAGAAAGAGATAAATAAACGTAAAGAACTTGGCTAATACATAATGCATCAAACGAGAGATACTAAGAAGCAGGATAGTACATACAAGCTACATAACGAAAATATCTAACTGGAGGAGAGGTAGCTGTGTGGAACTCTGATTCGGTTGTTCTATTTCCCAGCAAAGAAGCGAAGCTTCACATCGTTCTGGTAGAGCTCCTGAACGACTCACCTCCATGCTTATACGAACCACTTCCTCTTCTCAGTCAGATCGTCAGCTGTGAGGTCATTATTTATGAAATACTTAACCATGATTCTTCATGAGGTCTATTTTCCCAAGGTACTCATTCATTGAATTGACGGCTACTTTGCCATTGCTTTAAAGTTGCAAATGGGAAATTATGCTCAAAGATGATGCATAACGAATTATGCATATTTTTAAGGCAATTGTCACCATCCTTCCTCTAATCACTAGAGCACAATTATCAAGCAAGTCTTAGATTCCACATCATCCATGTCTATATCTCACTATCATACAAAACAGAAACCCCTCATCCATTATGGTTTTATGGGTTCAAAATATGCTTTAAGGGGCGAAACTACAGTATTTACGCTTTTCCCCCCTGAAACACACAGATTCGCGAAGTATCTTGAACTGTTCGTTGACAAGTACAGAATGCCTTTCCGAGACAGCAGTGAAGCTAAAGTGCCGAGGTAAGAAGATGGAGTTGAAATGATCATATTATATTCATCACCTGTGCAGAAAAAAACAAAACAAAACCCAACATCTTATTACTTCCGATATCTTGTAAGACTGGAATGCGCAAGAAGTTATGAACACATCCTGCAGCCTTGTACTTAAGCCACCTTATATAGATAATATAGTATATAATTTGTGACCGTGCATCACAAAACGAACAAAAAGTCGCACACACTGACTTTGCGTGAGGACTGAAAATAAGCGAAATGGGTCAACCTAGCCAATCTAGACTTTTTTTGTATTTTCTGAAAGAGCAAGTCTTCTCTTACATTATGCTAAAATTTGGGATCATAAAACGGGCAGGAAAGTGTGTGTTTTTTTTTTAGCAGATTATCTCGAACATTTTTGGTAGAATAGCGTGATTAGGTGTGTCTTTAGAGTCTCCTTTTCATTTCTGCAAAACCTTGTACATACTCTTCTCTTTCAACTCTAATAAGCTTTGAAAGGATAATGCTACTGCTTTGAAAGTTGGCATTAATTATGGAAAGAATGTATTAATAAGGCATGTTTAATTTCACTTTAATCTAATAGTCCTTTCATTGTTGTTACTCTGGTGGTTTACTTCCTGTTTTTTTGTCCCATTCATTGCACAGCCAGCACGATTTGGTAAATATTAAGCGCTTGAATAGACACTGTACTTCAGAGCCTCTTTTCTTAGTTCACACTTTTCCTGAGTTTGTGCGTTCTTCCCAATATTTAGATAGGTAAGAAGAGTGCCTTTTATTTGAGTTATACATCATTTTAACGTTTAAAGTGTGCTCTTTTAGAATATGGTCTTAACTAAAAATTCATGTCTGGCGACTTTTTGTTTGTTTTTTGGTGCAGGGTCACGTTCCATCACCAACACATTATTCACGGACCAGCCACTCTTGGATGTGTTGTTCAGTATGAATGAGTAGACACTTTAAACGATTTAGGCAAAGTATAAGAAAGTTACTCTCATCTAATACCACACTCAATGACTTGGAACGATTATTAAGTGTCTGCAAACTATTTTTATGCTATGCACATTACATTTCTAATATGTTCCTGTTCCCCCCCCCCCCCAAGGAAAAACGCAGTATCTACATCCAGCTCCATTTCTAAACAACCGAGATATTCACCATTTTATATTTTTGCCAAAGCCCCTGGAAAATATGCTCTTTTGAAAAATTCCTTCATTGTGGAATTTTAGTCTATCTAGCTACCAATTTTCCTGGAAAATATCATTTTGTGTTTTTGTTTTGTTTTTCAGTTATTGATGAAAATGTAGATACTTTGGGGAAACCCCACGCAATTGACTGATTTCCCCAAGGAAAAACGCAGTATCTACAACGGAACGAATTTCCCCAAGGAAAAACGCAGTATCTACAGCGGAATGACTAGGATTAATCTTCTGCCATAATTATGTATGCATGTATACATCATTGTTCCTGGGGCCCTGAGGGATGCATCCTCCACCCCCACCCCCATTTATGCCCTAATTACAGAACAGGCTTCATAAGATTATTAAATAACAGATCGTTCTTGGAACGTTTTGCTTAAAAGTGTATCCCAGACCGATCTTGCTGTAGGCCTAACGTTACGTCGATACGTGTTTAATATGAAGCTTGCCAGGGCTGTAATGTGATGCTACATGGCCTAGCCGCTAACTAGCATCTAGAATACTAGATCTAGATCTGTACAGTCTAGGTTACAGTCTGTCTAGACCAAAATAAATCTAAATCGGATGTCTGAACCTAGATCGATCTAGACTAGGTCTAGTTTTTATATCGTTTATTCTAGGCTGGCTACGTAGCAGGCTACACGAGTCTACTGCCTCAGGCTATACATGCACGATGCTCACAGAAAAACACAAAAATAGCCTAACGTTAGAACTGCAGAAGGTTTAAGCCCTACACGAGCCAGGACTCTTTGATTAGAAAAAAAAAATACATCTAGAACCGGTCTAGAATGAAGTGACATCCGCTCTCTAGGCCTATTCCTTCTGGATTGAACCTAAGTTTAACGTCATGTAAATTTGTAATGTAACTTTTTTTTAGTTGTAAGTTATGTAGCATGCAGCATGGGATCATGCATGCATTTTACGCAACCCAGTCTCACTAGGGTCTAGACACTGTCTAGATCCCATAAGAATTAAAATACAACTTATTCTTAACTGTCTCTATTTTGTCCATTTACCGTGGGTACCTATTTTTCACATGGACCCTAATCTATTGTCAACTATGTAATTTTAAGACAGTATGGTATGGAGTAGATAATTGAACATTGACACTTCACTAGACTAAGGTCTAGGATTCTAAAAAGTGGTTAAGTTTTAGACTTCTTACTACAGGCCTGCCCTAGAGTAGGCCTATTCAAGTCCTACACTAGATCTTTCTTTAGGCTTTCGGAATACGGACCCTGAAAGTTCTGATTAACGTTAAGTCTAACATTAGAAAAGAGACGCAAGACTCAAACGTTACTGTCTAGACAAGTCTAAAATAGGCCTAGGCCTGCTTAGACTTAGGGAGGGTGTAACATGTTACATAACCTGACGTTTATCCGATACAACACAAATAGATCTAGGCCTATTGCCTTTCGACGAAACTTTCGGATTCGGAGCCTGAGGAATTTTGACAAGGGTCTAGGCATAACAAAGTTACTTCACAACAAGTTAATATTGAAATAGTACGGATAATGTTCATCATTGAGGTAGAATATGAAAGAATAAAGCTGATCGTTTATCACACGAAGCGAAGTAAACACAAATGTATGCATTTGTGTTTACCTCGCTTCGTGTGACAAACATGCATTTGTGTTTACTTCGCTTCGTGTGACAAACAATCAGCTTTATTCTCTCAATATTGAAATAGTTTTGAATAACTTACTCATTATCTGCAGATAAATTTTTCTTGAGGGCTATAGGCTCACGAGTAATTTTCCCCACGACAACATTTTGTTTTATTCCAAGTACACACTCCCACTGTATGCTGACTAGCCGGGCCCTGTGCTGACTGTACTGCTGCACAGCATCAGCGCAGCTAGCTGCAAGCTGTCAGTGTTGTGTTGTATTGTTTAATGTGCACTCGGTTAGTCTTAATCACACACTGTGTTTTATATTAGGATCACGATCTCATCAAAATATTTACTAATCAGTATTGTTTCGGTTAGATATTTTGAACATTATGTCTTATTATTGAGTAAGTATATCTAAAGAAAGTAATTTACGTTCAAATTACAGAATAACCGGCAAAGTATTCACATATATAAATAACAGTGTCTGGTAATTAAGACTAGCTTTGTAGATACTGCGTTTTTCCTTGGGGAAATATTCATCATGTAGATACTGCGTTTTTCCTTGGGGAAAGTGCAAGTTAAGTGTAGATACTGCGTTTGGCAGTTACGGAAAAGTGGCTTTCTAAACATTTTTTCAAAAATCTGAATATGTCATATGAAGAAGGATTGCCCTCTGAGTATATTTATGCAAAAAAGTGAAAATCGCCAAAAATGTTAGATACTGCGTTTTTCCTTGGGGGGGGGGGGGGCAGTGTTCTCACGTGTGATGTTGTGGCTTCAGAGAAAGTAGAGATATAATATTGTTGTTGCAAGAAATGTGAAGTTGTTTCCCACATGTAGTTGCAGTGATCGGCATAATGCCTCCACTGTTTGATACATTTCCTTTTTAATTCCGTCGATCAATATAAGCATACTTTATCAAAATTGATTTTCAAAAAAACAGAAAGAAATGAAACTGAGGATTGACGAGTGTTCGAAAACAAGGATGAGCATTATTCTAATTGGGGTTAAATGTCAAACACAGATATCGCCTTTTTTTGCATCATCTTTGACTACAGATCAGTGTGTAGATACAATGAGATGTAATTTTTAGATTGCATGTAAATACGATTGTTTTCTTAACACAATGTAATATGTGCATATAAAGAAATTGCAAACTAGGCCTATAATAAGTGTAACTTGTTAATACAAAGTATACCAGTTAATAACGAAGGTGAAAAGAAACATAATTCCGAATATACGAGAATGCTGGAGATGGGGAGGAAAGCTTATAGAATAAGCAGTGCTTGTAGGATGCGTTCATTCGAAATAGTAAAACAATTATGGTTAATTTGATTTACCTTCTCTTCTTTTTAACACAAAAAGTGGTATTTCAAAACTATATTACATAAAGTAAGAAGATAAACGTAGCTTGCCAAAAAACAACAAAACAACAACAACAACAACTAACAAATCCCAGCACTTTCATGCAGACGAGAAAATAGCTGTGACGAGGACGATAGAAAGGAGAAAACAAGCTGATAACATGGTACAGAAATAAAACAAAACAAAAAATCGGCGAAGTGACGGATGAACGGGGCCGCTGAGCGCTGTACGCTGAAAAACTGTACCATTCCAGTTATTTTTCGAACCATTTTACAAAAACAGCGATCATGTATTTCTACATATCTATTTGTGAAGAGCTCAGTTGCAAAATGTTTTACATCCATTGTTCATCAAATTCACTTTTTGGTATCTATGTACTCATTTGTAGGACCTATTTCCACTGATGCTAACCTACAGCTAAATTTCCAACTAGAAAGTGTTAAAAAAATAAATAAAAAAATCAGTTCAGTTTCACCTCATTGATTTAACAAACCGTCCCCCCAAAAAGGACAAGGATAACAAGGATTTGACAAGAGCAAAGTTGAAACGACGGATAAATTAGATTAAAAAGTCTTTACGAGTAGTCCCATGCACTGCAGTTACTGTTAGTTACTCTGCGTTGGTGCTATTGTGTGTGGAGTATGATACATTGATTGAATTTAATCCATAATTTGTGCCCAAGATTTTCAAGTACAACCAGTTTGCGGGTATAAATTATGCATTATCTGCCTTCACAGCGAATAAGTATGTGATGCTTTAATCCGATAGCGCAGTTACGTTGGAAAATGTAAATTCTATGACATGAAATTCATGGGTCCACATCATACTCAGTCGTAGCCTACTGTACTGTCTGTATTTTGACACCCCTATTTACAGTGCATTACTCTTGCTGGGCTATTCTATACATGTAAAATGTATATAGCATACAGAGTGGGAAAGTAGTGTTTGAAGCTTCGCATGATAGATTCATATCTATTATTTTGAAATCACATTTTAGTTTACAATGTCACAAAGTTCTTACCAAACATGTATTTCGTATGAAATAGTTAAGAAAATATTACGCATTAAGATACTGTTTTCCTCCTTTTACGTTCGAAGTTCCAGTGAAGAAATCAAGTTAAATAAAGAGAAAGAGATATTGACTAGAAAGTATTTTTGAGACATGTGAAAGGAGAATTTTCAATTCAAAGTTTGGTTTATTTTCCGACAAAACATTTATATTCACTTTCTTTGATAACAGAGAATAAGGTAAACGGAGCATAGTGAAATAAAAAGACCGTACAATAATTTAGGACCTTATAGTAATTATGCATTATATAAAAAAAAAAGAAACAAAAGTGGTCGAAGTGAGGTACATGTATATCCTTGCTTAAAGTGCGAAAAATGGAAGGAACCCCATAAACAGACAGTGCTTGTAAAATGTTGGCCCCTGGAAAGGAATATCGATGGAAAGATAGTTGTAGCAATGTAAATAAAAAAACAAACAAACAAACAAACAAACAAACAAAGATGACGAAGTCTGGAAGCCAACTGAAAATTTGATTAACAGATAAAAACACTTTTATAGACGCGAACAAACATGAAACAAGACTAGACAACAAAACAACTACTGAAGAAAAGGCTGTACGGGAAAAAACAGAATGGACAAGACTAACAAACAAAAGACAAAATAACAAACCAAAACGTATAACGGAGACAGCGATCTTCGGCAGAAGCATGTCAAGAGAAACAGATGATAGTTGTGGAGGGAAAAAATAATATTGTAACGCCTGAAAAAAAGACAAGGAAATAGAGGGACGTATATGAACAGGAGTAACATACAGAAATTCAAATAACATAGATGACAACAAATATAATAAAAATACAGTTAATTCTTCGAAGGAGACAAAGTGAGTAGGTCAGTATGTTCGAAAGAAGGCCAAATGGCTAGTTCAGTATTGTAGAGTCATACGATTGCAATGAAAAGGACTTCAGTCTCCTCTGTAACGAATATGTGGATGGGGCGTGTTTTTTTTTTTTTTTTTTTTTCGTTATCATGATTCAAGAAAATTCCAATAACTTTGGCCGACATAAAAAATGTGTTTTTAGCAAAATTCACACAAAGAAAAATATCAATAAAATACAAAAGAAGAAAAACCAACGAAATTATGACAAAAAGCCCATGAGAGAGAAAAAAGAAAAGGAAAAACAGAGAAATCACATGGAAAGAAAGAAAGACATATTAAACAAGAAGAAAATAGAAAAAAAAGTGGTTGTGAAGAAGGAAAACAATAGATAAATCCTGTGGAATGAAAAAAATAAAGACTGGGGAAATGTATGGTTAATTGCCTCTTCAAAATGAAAACAACACACATATTATTTTATGCATATTTTTATGCAAAAACAGGATCCCGTGTATCTGTCTCTCAAAGACAAATTAAACAACTCTAGATGAACAGAAATACAGGAGTCCATCACCATAAGCAAAGGCTTTACGAAGACAATGACCTCTAAATGATTGTCTAAACAATACGACATAGAATATAACATTCAGGTCACCACTTACTGATCGGGGGGGGGGATACTGAGGAGAAAACAAAGTGCAGCGGTGCATTGTGCAAATGTGAAATGACTGCGGTGAAATGAATTGTGAATATGTGTTAATGCTCGTGTATGTTGTGTATGTTCAGTTCGGAGCCCTTACTTTAACTATAAAAGTGAAAAAAAAAGTAGAACAATAACTACATGTTCTAATATTTGGACACATGTTGAGTTCACTTCATATCTTTGAGCTGTCTTTTAAATAAATGAATAGATGTACATTCTCTAAGGTTATCGGTTAAACAGTTCCAAACATCAGAGTCATGCTGTTTGAACAATTTTTGTGCTAAAACAATTTTCGGGTTTTGAAGATGATACTCAGATGAACGGCGGGATGGATAAGATTGATTTAAATGAATTATATATATAAAAAAAAAAACATGCAGTAATCACGAGTTGATTTTTCATTTTCTCATGGCACAATATTTAATGTGCCTGGTAGATAGATTCTGCTGACTGTTGATGCGTTACTAGTCACCAGAGGAGAACCACAAGGGGCCGCTATTAGAATGTCAATAGGTTCTGTCAATAGGGGTGGTATTTTCACTTTCTTCATGTAAGTTTGGTTTCTGTCTGTGTGTTTCTCCGCTTATGCAGTGCCTGGGTATCTCGGATGCTTTACGAGATTACAAAGCACACAGGTCAGTAATCAACTTCAAAGTTTCCCCAGACATGTCGGGAGGACCGACATGGAGTGCGCCTCCATGTGTAGGGAACAAAGACAAGGAAGGGGCGTTGCTGTCATACACCAAAGGGCATGCTTGTGCGTCCCATCAGAGACATTTGTTAACTTATCCTCTCCTAAAACTTATCTTCGTGAATGGTCATGTCCGAGCCAACTGATATTCAGGTCCGATGTATTTTATGCCTATAGAGGTGAGCTGTTTAGAATCCATACTGTTTATTCACTTTACTATTTACAATATTCTTCTCAACAAAAATTGTGTCGATGTGGCTCACTGTGTTGATTGCAATTGTTATGCGTAAATCACTAATTTGTTCATGTTTTTTCTCATGTCTTATGATTCTGCATTCACGAATACGGAGTTCGTGTGTGCATTATGAATAGTTTGCTTAGATTTTCATTTTTTTTTTTACATCAAGCCTTTACTGCTTATTCATTGCTGATTGTATATAGTATCCTACGGATTTTGCAACCAAATTGGTATTGTCCGAAATGGCACATGGGATTCCAACAGCACCTGGTTTGGTTCTATAGTAACCCTCACATGTGATAAAGGATTCGTCCTCAATGGCAGCGCCACTCTTCAGTGTGCGGGATTACCTGGACGGTCAGCTTACTTCCCGACTTGGAATTCGTCGCTCCCATCTTGCGAACAGGTCGAAAGTAAGCATTACCGTAGACTCCCCCCCCCCTCCGAAAAAAAAAAAAAAAATGTTACTCTACTCTTTTCGCAATGCTCTCACCCCTCATACTGAGGCAGTGAGTTAGCTCAGTCTGCTCGGTAGCGTATCTGCCTCCAGATTCAGAGGACCCCGCGGGGTCCCGTTGCATTCCCGGGTTCCCACTGATCAATGCTGTGTGAAATCATACCATCCCCTCTACACAGCAAGAGGCAAGAAACTCTATCCCTCGGACAGGACATGGAAATGGAGGTCCTGTATGTATAGGCCTATGCACGTAAAAGATCCATTCATGCATCGTCAATAGCAGGACGTTTGACCCGGTGAAGTGGTCCCGCTTTACATCCAACTGGACTCCATATACATTGAAGACCAGATATTGCTGCTGAATATGGGCTACCCAGCCATCTTCTCGGATGGAAATGAAACAAAAAAAAAAGAAAAGAAAAAGATCAATACATTGCTGTACCTAAATGTTGTCAAGGTCCTGATCGTTTCTTTAAAAAAAACAAAAAATTCAAACTAAAAAAAAAAATAATAAAATCCTTGCAAGCATGAAAATGAATTTCCCCGTGAAGTTGTCCTACTAAAGTAGACCTACATCATCGCAGAGAACAGGGTGATAACCAGGTGAAATAGTCAGTCGGATCCTCTTACATTCGAATAATTATTGCCTATTCAACTATCTTCTCTGTTTGAAAACGACACAACGAAAGAAACAAACATTTGTTTGATGAATATGACAGAAAATGTTCAATAGACGAAAACAATTACTCTGTGCCTTCTGTTACTATTTCCTTCGAAAGGGGGTCGCATCGGTAATCAATGTTAGTAACTTATGCTGTCGTTTTCTTTTATTCATCTATTGCGACATATGGTCATACACTGAAGCGTCTGGAATGTTTTGCAAGCATCCGCCTAACCAATCTAATGGAGAGTGGAACTCGACCGACTCATCACTGGGATCTTCAATAACTCTCGCTTGCAATGATAATTACGTCATCAACGGCAGTGCTACAGTGAGATGTATACGACTTTCGGACAACAATTCACTTGCCTGGAATGCATCCTTTCCAACTTGTTTGACTTCCCAGAACATATCAGAGGGTAATTTGTTTCTTCTTTTCAAATAAGACGAAAGATTGATACAAATAAATAGAATGCACGGCAAATCCAACTGTAAGCACATCATTGAAAAGAAGGACAAGGAAAACTCTTCTTTTTTTTGCACCTCGAAATGTGGAATTATAGGTCACTGCAAATTAAGAAAGCTAATGTGGCATTGAATGCATTGCAAATGCATGCTGACTTGTTTCTATGAATGATACGTGAACATCACTTCTTCACCAGGTTAATAAATAGTATGCATACCTGTCACAGTATATTCTTTGGCATCTTTTCCATCAGTTTTCTTCTGACTCCATGTATACGCCCACTAAAAATAAGAACTTTCAAATAGAAACCATAATTCTCCAAATGACATCAGCTGACAAACCTTGCTTTACTATGAAATTGGAATGCCATTTTACCTAGATTAAAAAAAAAAAAAAAAAAAAAAAACTAGCACGCCTCACTACTCTGATAGAAAAAAAAAAACATGTGAAGACTGACAAAATTAGGTGATCCGATTTATTCGGAAATATTATATGTTATGAGTCCTGATCCCTATGCACATGACTCGATCCGGCCCATTTGTGATTAGGGACAAATGGCTTTTTGATATTGAGATTCTCATCCAGAAAAGGGAAACGACCCTGTCATCTTAGGTACCGAATTTAAGATTTGACAGGGCATATACTAAAAAAGATAAAAAAAAATGGTACATTAATATTTTGAACCTAAATTGCGCATCCAAGATGACACCTGAGGAGAAATTCGTTATGTTATGAAATGATCCTCTTGACATGGTCTATTATTGTAAAATATGGGGCAATGGGAAATAGTTTTACCAAAATACATGACGAGATATTTTTGACCATTGACCTTACTCTACACAGCCAGAATGACGTCTGATTAAAAATTTGTCTAATTCTCGAAACGATCCATGTGAGATGGGCTAAATGTGAGCAAAATATGGGAGTGATATTACATGTAGGACATGATTACCAAGATACAAGACAAAGTGGTTTTGACCCTTGACCCTACCTTGCACAGTCCAGTTGGCGTCTGAGCAAAAAGTTTTTATTTTGTGAAATTATGTAGGTAAGACAGTCTCTATATGTGCAAAATATGGTCCGGTTAGGACATAATCATACTAACGAAGATAGAAAAGACAAACTTTTCGAACTTTGAACCTACTCTTCACATTCAAATTGGTGTCTGTCCAGATAGTCGTTATACTAAACGTATGTTCCATGAATCCAGGTTTATATGTGTGCAAAATATGGGTGTAATACCGTTTATCCCAACGGGGTTACAGATGTTTGACCTTTAACCCCACTTGCACAACGAACATGACATCTGAGAAAAAATAAGTTTGTTATTTTTTTTTTCCAACATCATCTTCACGTGTGCAAAATAAGAGAGAAAGAAAGGACACGTAGTCACCAAGATACAGGGTAAAGTATTTATAGTCCAGGCTAGAAGGCATCTAACCTTGTTTTTTTATAATATACAATGTTTTTTTATGGTTTCCTGTTCAATTCGACGGTGCTGATTCCGAATCCGTTTGATGCTACTCGCGTAACCTTGAGCATTTTCGGCAAAATGCAAAAATCCAAAATGGCCGCCAAATATGCTAATTTGGCCGTGATAATCAGAATAAGGCGCATTCTATTACCAATTATTCCGCCAATCTTTGTACATTTCCTTTCCTAGAGTTCCTCCATCTGTATTTGCGAGAGAATTTTCATTTCATATAGGTTTATTTGGTATTTAAAGCTCATTTTTAATTCAAAATGGCCGCCATTCCTATGATCATGTACAATATGAATGGTAAAAGAATGCATGGAAATATCGAACAAATTTACTGTTTTTCCAGTCAAATACCTACGCTGTTATAAAGTGTTGCGTGTGCAACGCAAATATATTGGGTGCCACTTACAATATATAGGGCCTACATGTATTTTTATTCTTCAAAATGGTCGTCACTCTTATTCTGTACAATATGAATGGCAAAAATATATGTGGAAATAGAAAGCCAATTTGCTGGGTGTTTCTTTATTTCAGACATCCAGCTACATTGTTTATTAAGATCTAGTGCTGATCATATACCTGAAGGATGTTCTTAACAAAAAGTTATTCTTTAGTGATGCAAAAGTCCTTATTTACCACATAAATTAGGATTATTACTAGGAATTATGAATGGTAACCCTTACGATGTTTAACACAATTTCTTATCTTTTATTTTGTTTCGTCAAAGAATATATTAAGTGCATTACACATCACGCAAAAAAAAAACACATCAATATACCATCCTGTTCTGCATGCAGGTTGCATATAAAAATGTAATACTCACACAATATTGACAAACTAGATACATGGTATTTATCAAATAATGCTGAAAATGGAGGGGAAGCTAGAAAGCAAGGCTTCTAACATGTATTTCACTGAAACCATTATTAATAGGGTACAGAAAAGGTGCAAGGAATGGGGGGGGGGTCCTGTGGTGAGTTTGAAATGGATCGTTACTTCCATCGCTTTTATATGATATAATTTAAGAGTACCGCCTTGATGTTCTTCTTGAATCAAAACAACAAACACTGGTGAAGGTATAAACAAAACTGTCCAAACGCAATACCTTTCAAACTATTCAAAACCAAGGACAAATGTGAGGTACCTCTTTCAGTTCTGTCACACTTACCATATGTTTATTATTATATACTTTGACATCATGAGGTCATTTATTCTCGTCTTAAAACCAAAACTGTTCTTTTTTTATTGTCTTCAAAGATCTCTTTAATTTGATGTTTGGCAGCAGGCGACATCAGCCCCAAATTTACAGGATTCTAGGGCTAAAGATGCATACTTAGTATCTTATCAGTCCTGCAATTGCCTTATAATTGCAATCACATCTGATGATGTTCAGCACTTCCATCACTTCCTCAAGGGTCAGAGGGAGGTTATTTGCCATAGGACCAGGGTGAAAGCCCGTTGAAGCTGTCTGGCTTTGTTGCCATGCCAGAGACAGTATTGTAGGTAACTTTGATGGTCCATGGCCTCAGATCAGCATCTGATCCGGTTATGGGGTCAAAGCTGTCAGTGATGGGGAGAGGGGGGGGGGGGGAGGGGAGATCTAGATTGGCTTTTGGAATTTCAGACACATTGATGGCAAGTTCCTCGGGGGGGGGGGGGGGGGGGAGGGGGAGGCATTTCATGAAGCGTTTGTATATATAGGCGTACCTGTGTTTTGGTGCCTTGTCTGCTACCGGCGGTTACCTTCTATATATATATATATATATATATATATATATATATATATATGACAAACTGTTACAAGCCTAAAAACCATTGCATCTGATTGGCTTACAACAAATCTGTCAGACAAACCCTTCATAAAATGCCCCCATGTGAGGTTATCAGGTTATCATGATTGGAAGCCAAGATCAGGGTATGCGTAGACGGCACTGGGGACACTTGCCATCCTTTCCTTCCAGCGTAAGGAGGGAGAGTGATTGAGCACCAGTTAAGGAGGGTAGACTTCCTTAGCCTATGCCTGCCACAGAAGGCTACCTTGAACATATAGCGTTGGCAAGATTGTTGCTAAGATGGAAGGCATGGGCCTAAAGGTAATCTTGTAAAGGTTGAGGCAAAGTCTCCAGAAGGAGAATTACTCCACTATTGTCTTGAGATGGGTCAGTACTCGGCTAATGTCATCCAATGACCTTCTATGAGACGTAAGGGTAAGATCATCTGCACGAGCAAACTTCCTTCATGAAGTGATTATCATGTCACCATGTTAAAAGGAGTGGAGTTAGTTTATAGCCACCCTGGAGGAGGCCATCATTCAGAGTCCTAAGTCAGTTGGTCTGCGACATCCTGAAGCTGCAAGTGCTGGAATTTAAGGACAAACAGTGTGAAGTTGTTATAGCACTGCTTTCAGAATGAGGCAGCACTTTAGAAATCTTAGAGCCTCCATAGACATCATACGCAAAGACATTCACTTCGAGAAAACTGGTGGTAAAATCCATCTATCTCGAGAACAGTGAAGCCTTTCACCTATCATGGCTACATTTAGGCAACAATGTCAGCATGTCTATTGTCAGATAACTCTGTGGATGGTTGCTGGTAAGGTTGGGCTTTGAATCTTCTGTAAAGGAGGGCTGAAGCAAGTCCCCACGTCTTTACCTTCTCTCTATGGCAAGATCACCGCATGACCCCTAAGTACCTTGTAAGGCAATTGCAGGATTACAGGGGTCGCGGTCGGGCAGGGCTGGGCAGCAGCAGAGGTGGGGGCAAACAGGTGTAAAACAAGCCCCTTGACTAATATGGACTCATCCCATTATATTCATCATGAATCACCTGCATTGTACTAACATTGGTAAATATTCAATAATTCCACAATTCATCACTGAAGGAAAGGTAAGAGCAGTGTAGGACCTACTCATCTCCAGACACAAAAATGTGTCAATTTTACGGGTGCTGTTCGTTATTCAGAAGATTCGCTATTTCGAGGGTTTGTTATTGCGAAGGGTCGTCAACCTGAAACACACAAATTCCCTATACCTAGGGGTTCGTCAATCCGAAAATGAAAAAGGGTTCGTTAATCCGAAGGGTCGTCAATCCGATACACACAAATTCCCTATACCTAGAGGTTCGTTAATTCGAAAATGAAAAAGGGTTCGTTAATCCGAACATTTTGTGGCGTTATTCCGAAGGTTCGTCATTCCGAAGATTCATTAATGAAAATGAATTTCGGAAAAAATGAACCTTCGGACTTACGAATCTTCGGATTAAAGAGCCTTCGGAATAACGAACCTTCGGAATAACGAGCTGTAACCAATTTTACAGTGGCAAGTACACAAGTTCATGTTGTTACATTTTAACCAACCTTGAGCAAATAGGTGAAAAATCACGCCATCACAGAGCCAGTGGTAGATCTGATCTACTTTATACAGAGCAGACAGAAGTTCATTTGTCATTTGTATTTTCAAGGAAATGATATACTCTGGGTGAACATGAAAAACTTTTTTTTTTTTTTAATCAGAGATTTGAGGGAAGGAAGTGGGGTGGTCCCTTTTTTTCAGCATTCCCCTGCCTCATGTTCCTTCTCGGAAGAGGGGATTGAACAGTTTGTATAATATCACTTTAGATAAGATTTATTTTAGGTAGTTCGATATTTTAGACAGTTATTTGGAAATTTCATTTGTGTTATCATCTGAGATTTAGCATCAGTAAATCAGAGTAAATTTTATGATGTTGAACATCTCAAGGCAAGTAAGTATCAAATGTTCATGTCTAATAATACCTGATAAACAATCGTGATGTTGGCATCAATTCAAGTTTTGTTGGGCTTTTTCCCAAATTCCTTGTGAAAAATCCAGATTGAGGAACCAGATTTGGATGATTGCATAACAAATAAAACAGCCCTAAACAACCTTCTGATTTCTTCTGATTTCTAATCAGCACCCAAATTGATAAACAATGTTGCCGCATGACAGAAAAAAGAGAAAATTCGTTTATTTCCTTGCACATTTTATCATTCATATTGTACAGGGGTATGAGTGCCATTCATTTTGAATTTTTGTGTTAAGAAGAACATATAAGATTACAAAGAATATATTTTCTGTTTGTTTGTTTGTTTGCTTGCTTGTGTTGCAAGTGGCACTCATCAGGTTTTCATTACACATGCAAAACTTGATAACAGCGTAGGTATGCGACTGGAAAAACAGCAAATTCGTCTTCTATTTCTATGTATATTTTTTTGCCATTCATAAAGTACATGAGTATAGGAATGGCGGCCATTTTGAATTGAAAATAAGCTTAGAACACTAAATGTGCCTTCATTAAATGAAAGTTTTCTTGCATGTGCAAATAGAATTACTCAAGAAAAATTTTTTAAAAAGTTTGATGTAATAATCGGTCATGAAATTGACATGAATAGGATTATCATGGCCAAATTAGCATATCTGGCGGCCATTTTGGATTTTTGCATTTTGCCGAAAATGGTCAAGGTTGCACGAGTGGCATCAATCGGATTTGAAATCAGCACCCTCGAATTGACAAGAAACAATAAAAAAGAAAACATTGTATATATCGAAAAACAAGGTTAGGTGCACTTTCTATGGAGCCTAGCCTGGACTATTTAAAGGTCATTTGGGTGTAGGTCAGTTGTATCACAAACACTCTACCATATAAATCTTTTGCAATAAAGCAAAAAAAAAAAAAAAAAAAAAAAACATAAGGAGATATCACTGCTTTTTCTACGGAAACGATAACTGTAGACGGTTTAGTCTGGAAAACATTTTTATTATCATTATTCTTTAGATTTTGTATACTTAACAATTCTTAACAAGCGCGGAATCAAATGATGTCATGTAATAATGGCACGAAGATAATGGCACGAAGATGATATGCACCAAATTTCATTTGACCTTTGATATTGAAGATATGACTTCGGATTACAGTTTTGGATATATAGTTAGAGATATACACTGTATATCACCTTGAAGCACGCGAGGAATTTCAGCTTTGACGGTGCCATATGACATCATAATGAACCGGATTGACTTGAAACTTGGTAGAATCATTCCTTGACGTCTTAGACATTCGATCCATGTGAAAGAATAAAAAAAAAAGAAAATGTATTTCGTCCGAGCTTCGCGCGCGTTTGTGTGCGCGCAAACGTGTCCGTTTTTTTTTTGAATAATCGAATACTGTAGGTCTGCCCCCCCCCCCAAGGAAAAACGCCGTATTTAACATTTTTGTCGATTTTCACTTTTTTTTTGCATAAATATAGTCAGTTTGCAATCCTTGTTCATATGACATATTCAGATTTGTGAAAAAAAAAATGTTTGGAAAGCTACTTTTCCGTAACTGCAAAACGCAGTATCTACACTTAACTTGCACTTTCCCCAAGGAAAAACGCAATATCTACATGGTGAATATTTCCCCAAGGAAAAACGCAGTATCTACAATGCTAGTCTTAATTACCAGACACTGTTGTTTATATATGTGAATACTTTGCCGGTTGTTCTGTAATTTGAACGTAAATTACTTTCTTTAGATATACTTGCTCAATAATAAGACATAATGTTCAAAATATCTAACCGAAACAATAATGATTAGTAAATATTTTGATGAGATCGTGATCCTAATATAAAACACAGTTTGTGATTAAGACTAACCGAGTGCACATTAAAACAATTTATAAAATGGGTTCAAGAATGTAGCCAATAGGAAGCGCTGAAATGAGTCACATGTGCTTCCTTCATTCTAGTCCCATTGCACTGCGTGTTAAATCCTATTGCCGATCGTCTGTGCGCGCGGCGGCTCCTTTGATGAATTGCATGCATACGCGCTGTCAATGCTGTAAACAGCTTCTAGTTTGGGCTGCCGGCCGGCCGGCCTTTCTTCCCTTGTGCATAACATGTGTGGCGTACGTATACTCTACACTTTGTACAGTACAGTAGACCAAGCGTTGTGGGACCGGACGCGTACATGGAGTCACTTTGAAAGGGCAAATCCAACGATTTAGCAGGTTAATTCTCACGCCGTTTTCAGAGTATGTTGTCTAGTTGACCGAAAGATCGGTCTGTATCTGTCCGTCGGGGAATGTTCCGCGGAGACTGCGTCTGGCTTCACGGATCCCCTCCGTATACAGACCGAAGTCAATGATGCCAGCTCCTGTGTCGCAGTAGCGCACAGATCAAACGTTACGATAAACCAAATTTCATGCAGCTTTTTTTAAAATTAAAACAAGTTTGACATGACATGACACATTATGCAGCAATATTTGGGGTTAATTTCTCACATTGTGCAATCGAAATACTCACAGTAACTCAGTTATAATGCAGAAATTTTATCCATATCGCAACATCGCCGTTCGCTAGCCGTAAGTCGCCATTTTGAATCTGTAAGCTAATCACATGCGAGGTAGGTGTTTCAGAAAAAAAAAACACGTAGAAGTTACCTCGCATGTGATTGGCTAATAGATTCATACTGTATGTTTCTGCAGTTTGAACGTGACGACGCGACGGGCTGGTTGATGTGTGTTTTACGTTGAAAATTCGACCAAAATGTTGGATTATCCATTAATCTGGTGAGTGCAATGTATTCTTGAGTAGTTGATTTCATTATATAAGCTTAAATTTGCCGACCTAGAGCCGTGAATTAGACGCAATCGAGAAGGGTGAGGTACCTCACCCAATTTTCCATAGAGACAGTGGTTAAGAATATCCACACAGCAATGCTTACTGTAGCCCGACCAGACGCTGTTAATACGCTACGCGAATACAGCGTCTGACCAGCGAGCGGGCACCTTCAAAGTGGGGAACCACATCACGACTACAAAACTTATGAAAATCTATACGTTCTTCATAAACAATGTACACGTTACCAAACGTTACTCACGTTAAGTGCATGCTTGTATTACAGAAGGTTCGTAAGTCCATTGAGAGCCCTCGTGATAAGTCCGTGGAACCAAAAAATGATACTTTCTGGCGGATTCCCTAACACCGTCGGGGTTCATCGTTGCAGAATTCAAAATGGCGCCTTGATCTCTGCGGAAATCTTTTGCGTGCGTGCGATGCGCTGCTTGAGTGTTGGTGTAGCAGCACGGTCGACAGCACGACCTTTTGAAAGGGCATTCAGATCATGTGACCTCCCGGATACTAGTATTGGAAATGGCCTGGCGTGAAAGACGATGTACCGTTCGTGAACCGTTCACACATGCTGCATATAACCATCATTTTAGGTAAGTTATTAAATCTAAATTTCAATATTAATAGCATAGATATGAAGTCTCATTATCATTTTGTTCGTCAGATGAGTTTGAAGTGACCAAAAAATGATCTAAAGTATCAAAATTCAATCCGATCGCATGCGATCGTTGGACCCTCTTCGTGTTTGGAGCTTCGCTGGTACAGCCCTGTCGCGCTACGTATGTACAGCGGCGACTGGGCTGTGTATAGTTATGCTTACTGGTACCAGTCCTTCCGTCTGTCTACGGAGGACAGCGTCAATGGCAAAATATAAAAAGAGTCCTCCGGACAGACGGATCTTTCTGTCTAGTTGTCTAGTAGGCCTATATGAGGAGTCTATATCAAGTCCTTAAGGTAAAGGGTGCATATTCTATGTAAAATAAGTAAGTTTTCATGCGGAAACTTAAGTGTCCGGAAACCCAACCCCCCATTATACTTACACGTCTATACTGTATGTGCAGGATTTCCGAGTGCGACGTGCGTAAATGTTTGGGACGAACATCTTCGGACGTCTTGACTGACAAAGGTACGTGAAAAACGCTGAAAAATGCTGTTAGTTTTCGAATTTTCGACCCATTTTTATAAAACAAATGATGCACATGATTATTTCGTGTTGGAGGCGTAGCTCACTCTCGGGTATTAGTGCACTATACGCCTACACTAACGCACTCTATCCTGTGCATCATTTGTATAACAGCACAACACTGTTAATGACAGCAGCAGCTAGCAGCTAGCTGCACTGAGCATGCAGTCAGCACAGGGCCCGGCTAGTCAGCATACAGTGTGTACTTGGATTAAAACAAAATGTTGTCGTGGGGGAAATTACTCGTGAGCCTAGCCCTCAAGAAAAATTTATCTGCAGTTAATGAGTAAGTTATTCAAAACTATTTCAATATTGAAAGAATAAAGCTGATCGTTTGTTACACGAAGCGAGGTAAACACAAATGCTTGTTTGTCACACGAAGCGAGGTAAACACAAATGCATACATTTGTGTTTACCTCGCTTCATGTGATAAACGATCAGCTTTGCCTTTATTCTTTCATATTCTACCTCGACGATGAACATCTTCCGTACTATTTCAATATTAACTTGTTGTTAAGTAACTTTGCTAGACCTAGACCCTAGTCAAAATTCCTCAGGCTCCGAATCCGAAAGTTTCGGGGAAAGCCAATAGGCCCTAGATTTTTGTGTTGTGTTGTATCGGATAAACGTCAGGTTATGTAACATCTTAGACCCTATAGCTATATTTAGATCTAAGTCTAAGTCTAAGACTTGTCTAGACAGTAACGTTTGAGTCTTGCGTCTCTTTTCTAACGTTAGACTTAACATTAATCAGAACTTTCAGGGTCCGTATTCCGAAAGTCTAAAGAAAGATCTAGTGTAGGACTAGAATAGGCCTACTAGCTAACTAGGGCAGGCATGTTTATAAAACTAAGTCTAACTCTAGTAAAGAAGTCTAAAACTAAAACTTAACCACTTAGAATCATAAGTCTAGTGAAGTGTCCATGTTCAATTATCTACTCCATACCACACTGTCTTAAAGTTAGATAGCTGACAATAGATTATGTGAACAATTTTTATAGGTAAATGGACAAAATAGAGGCAGTCAAGAATAAGTTGTATTTTAATTCTTACCTAGACCCTAATGAGACTGGGTTGCGTAAAATGCATGCGTGATCCCATGCTGCATGCTAACGTTACAACTTGGAAGTAAAAAAAGTTACATTACAAATTTACATGTCGACATTCGATCCAGAAGGAATAGGCCTAGAGAGCGGGTGTCACTTCGATCTAGACCGGTTCTAGATGTATTTTTTTTTTCTAATTAAAGAGTCCTGTCTCGTGTAGGGCTTAGACTAAACCTTCGAGGCTATTTTTTTTTTTCTGTCAGCATCGTGCATGTACATGTATAGCCCGAGGCTGTAGACTCGTGTAGCCTGCTACGTAGCCAGCCTAGAATAAACGATAAAAAAAAAAAAAAAATCTGATCGATCTAGGTCCAGACATCCAATTTAGATTTATTTTGGTCTAGACAGACTCTAGCCTAGACTGTACAGATCTACATCTAGGCTTAGTATTCTAGATGCATGCTAGTTAGCGGCTAGGCCATGTAGCATCACATTACAGCCCTGGCAAGCTTCATATTAAACACCTAACGTTACAGCAAGGTCGGTCTGGGAATGTAAGCAAAACGTTCCAAGAACGATCTGTTATTTTTTAAATGTTATGAAACCTGCTCTGTAATCAGGGCATAAATGGGGGGATGGAGGATGCATCCCCCAGGGCCCAAGGTTGCGGATGGTGCATCATGAATATTTTTACAATGATGTATACATGTATACATAATTATGACAGAAGATTAATCCTATTCATTCCGCTGTAGATACTGCGTTTTTCCTTGGGGAAATTCGTTCCATTGTAGATACTGCGTGTTTCCTTGGGGAAATCAGTCAGTTGCATGGGGTTTCCCCAAAGTATCTACATTTTCATCAATAACTTAAAAACAAAACGAAAACACAACATGATATTTTCCAGGAAAATTGGTAGCTAGATAGACTAAAATTCCACAATGAATGAATTTTTCAAAAGAGTATATTTTCCTGGGGCTTTGGCAAAAATATAAAATGGTGAATATCTCGGTAGTTGAGAAATGGAGCTGGATGTAGATACTGCGTTTTTCCTTGGGGGGGGGGGGGGGGCAGAGGTGACCTAAAACGTGTGCAAATTAACTTTGAGCTCGATGGCAGCATGTCAAATTGTAACGCGTGCGTACTCGTGATATTCAAGTGTAGATTTGAATTGTGAGAATATGAATGGATAGAGCTTGACTTGAGGTATATTAGGCGTACAATTCATCGAGAATTGCTTTTTCATTAATGAGATATGATTGAGAACGTGATTTGAGTTAATGACATTGAACTGACATCACAAATGACTGATCACGTTGATACATTAGATTGATCGTCCTTAGGACAAGATAAATAAACAACATAAGTTTGAAGTTGATAGTGAAATTACTTTTTGAGCTAACCTCTGTACAAGATTTTGCGGAGAAAAAATAAGCAAAGAAAATAAAAGAACCGGTACAGATACAAAGTTGATCCGAGACGATGATCGGATAACCTTAAAAAATGCACGTAAACACATTAGTTGCGATAGTTCATTTTCCAACGCTTCGGAATTACTCCAAAGATGTTTGAATATACCAACCTTTTCTCATTTTCGGAGTAACGAATGTCTTGCACATGAAATTTGTTTTTTTTTTTTTTTTCAAATTAATGGAGATGAATGATTAACCTTGTTTTATTTTTGGATCAAAGAACATTCTAGATAACGATCTCCATCCCTACTACCTCTGGTCTTCTTCACTTTTAATCTGATCAGTTATTTATTTTGAGAAAACTGAGGACACACAGAATCACAATCGTGTTCCCCTACATGAAGATATGGTGGTTTTAGACTTGTCTTTAACATCTATTTTCTTTATTCCAGCTAACGAGTTAAACTGTGGGCACCCTTCTAACGTCTCGCATGGAACATGGAATTTAAACACCACAAGACTTGGCTCCATAATCATCTTGGGGTGTGATGACGGTTACACGCCCAATGGTAGTGCGACTTTGCTTTGTGTCGGGTCCTCGCCTGAACCAATTTGGAACGGATCCATCCCATTTTGCCAAAAAACTGAACGTAATTGTTTTATATTTGACAGGAAAAAAAGCACATACGGACCAATGCATGCCATATCACACTATTTTTTTCATTATAAAAAAAAAATTATTATAAAGACATCATTTGCTCATAAAGGTTAATGTTTTTCGTAATTTAATCTGTCAGAGTATTTTACTAGCCGATTGACGAAGTACTGAAAACTTTCACAAGAATTTAAACACGGAGTAGACGCTAGGAAAAAGACGAAGAAAAAAAAAAAAAAAAAAGGTGCGCCAATGCTGGAGTGGGTGCCCAATTCCACACAGTTTGATTTGATTTGATTTGATTTGATTTGATTTTATTGGTTCCTGCATTATATCATTGCTCATGCAGATACATACACATATATCATATACATTGATGGTACCATACATAAAAATGGATATACATAAACATTAATTGCTAACAAGGTAAGTTTCTTCATTACCTTTAGAATGTACAGCGATACAGTTTCTTCATTGCCTTTACAATGTACAGTAGAACATAATCAGTGATGCAATTTAAACACCATTTATCACGTTGTGTCAAAAAAAAAAAAAAAAAAACTCACAACAGGATTTTTTTTTTAGCTATCAGTCTGCCTCTTTCTCTCACTCTCTCTCTCTGGGAAAATTTGGTTTGGTTTGGTTTGGTGTTTAATTTCGGCGTTTTTCATTTTCGAGCTTACAGACCTAATAAAATGCTTGCAAAATGTTTTAATATGCAAAAGAAATGTAAAATATATGTCATGATTATCAATGTAAATATGTTGTCAGTGTCGTTCCGGTTTTTATCGCTTCTAGAAACTCCCCCAAATATCACATTTTTGGAGGACCCCGTTGCAGCTTTTGCGAAAAAGATAGTCACGTGACCAACACACCTGAACCGATTGATGACGTATAAGCACGGAGTTGTGCTCAGTTAGCAGACGCCGCTCAGCACAATCACTCAAGATTACTAGCTTGGTACACGCGCGTACACGATAGCTAGCCCGTCCAGGCCCGGGCCCCGCGGGATGTGCGCTCCCGGTCGACACACTAACTGTCGACATGTACGCATTACCACGTACATTATCACTAAGTTAGCTTGCAAAGATACCTGGTACCTCGAGCATAATGTCTTCCCCTATATGGGTAAACTTCGACATTGATGATGATGATGAAGACTGCAGCTCTGACGATAGCGGAGAGGAAGAGGAGGCACATGAAGTTGAAGGGGAAGATGGGGAGGGAGAGGCAGCCGATGAACCAGAACGTTATCGTGGGGCTGCACCTTACCGATATGAACCAGCTGCATCTCCCCCGCTTCCAGTGCAAGAGCGTATGAACATGGCACCAAGCCCGAGAATAGACCTCACGGAAACGATCGCCTGGGAAATACAGAGTGGTATGTCTGGTATGCCCCCATATAGTTTAACGTTAGAAAGGATATACTGTATTCTACATGACTGACATTGTAAGTTGTAACTGTCTAGTAAGTAGATTAGAAGAACAGGCCCAGCTCGCTCACAAAATGAGCGGCTACTCCGGCCGCAGCAAGCAAGCGGGAGCGTCCCGGCCGTGGCCTGGCCCGTCGGCCGGCGCTTACAAGTTAAACTACCAGTAGTAGTCTAGTAGTAGATCTAGTAGCAGTCTACTAGTAGTTATAGTAGTCTACTAGTACTACTTAGTACTGTTACCACTACGGCACTAGGTCTGGTAGACTAGTAAGCAGTAATAGCAGAATCTTTGGTAGTAGTACAGAGGCTACACTCTAACGCCTATTAACGTTTAGTGGGATATGTTGTTACAGGGTGGGTCGTGGCTCAAAAAAAAAAAAAAAAAAAAAAAAAAAAAGGCCTAACCAGTTTCCCATAGTCAGTTTCTGCAATATTTGTTATCAGTAATTTAGATGCGCCAATTTCTAAGAAAAACGATACCAAGAATTATCGTCAATTTTGGTCGAGTAGTTTTTGTTTTATGCTAAAAATCATACTGTGGAAGGAAGCCCAAACGCCGTGCTTATCTACCGATGAATGCCACGGTACCGTGGGGCTGGATTCACGAGTAGGTCTAGGCCTATAAAGCAGGCGAGTCGCCGTAGTATTAGTACAGACACGCAGTGGTGGTGGGGCTATCGTCAAATATGCCCCACCGCAGTGCGCGTGCACCGTACCCGTGCGTTTATAGCAAGCAAGGGTAGGTCCTCCTAGGGTTTAGGGTTAGGTAGGGTTGTATTTATGGTTAAATTGGCCGTTAAATTAGTCGAGGGCCATATTATGAAGTCATTTTCGGCGCATTCACGAGTATTCACTGTGGAAGGCAGCCCCACCGCCGTGCTTACCTACCGAGATGAACGCCACACGGTGGGGATGAAACAGGCGAGTCGCCGTAGTATTACTGTAAGTATTAGTACAGACACGCAGTGGTGGGGCCTATTTCACAAGTTTGCCGAAAATAATGGATATCCAAGCGTACCACAGTTGAAATCTGTATAATGGGCAGTATTAAATCCGATACAGTTCATTAAATGTTCTTTTGTCTAAAGGCTTAGCCAATGACAATAGTGCAGCGCTGCCCCCCCACGGAAGAAAGCAGTAACTGCATAACTGCTGAGCTGAGATAAATGCGATTTTGTGTTTTTTGCAGATTCTTTAAAAACACAGAAACATTCAAAAATAATTTTGTGGTATGATTATGCACCATACCTAGTTGTCTAACAATACCTAGGAAAAAATGATGTTTCCGTTATTTTCTAAATGTTATTTAGGAAAATGCAGTTACTGCGGTGGCTCACCCTTGATTCTGGGTAGTTTCCCCACGGAAAAAAGCAGTAACTGCAGACGGCCAGGAGTCTGCTGTTTTCCCCATGGAAAAAAGCAGTAACTGCACATGTCACATGACCATAGGAGGAGAATTGTTACCACCACCAGGTTATAAAGTTCTTCTACTTTCTGGTTAGTCTAGATCTATAAGATCTAGGACCTATCGCTAGACCTAGACTAGGTCTTGTAGATTGAATGGCATTCTGTGTAAAAATAAGGTAGACACCTATGTACCCTAATTGAACTTTGGAGTGCCCGGCCTGGCCCCTGACACATGACCCTGGACTAGACAATAAAGTCAAGTCTCTTCGTCTTAGATCCTAGTCGAACTCTGACGTTACACTTAAGCTAGACTACAGATCTATGCCCAATGTTAGTGCTAGACCTAGATCTATTACGTTAGATTAGGCCTACTGACATTTTGTCTAACACTAAACAGTTAACAATAGATTAGAATCTAGATCTACTCTGTAACTTTAGATCTGGTAGACCTATTTTAAACTTTAGGGCCTACATCTAACATTAGACTAACGTTAGTGCATTAATACTATAGTGCTCATCTCCCTTCAATATATTTTCAGCTCACCTAGATTTTCTGGTTCTGGCCAAAGCCATGGCTACCATGACTTTTCCTCTGCAATTCATGATAGATTTACAGGCATGCCTGGACCGCAGAAACTGTGTGACAGCATGGTTAGCACTGGCATGATCACTCAGACTGTACCAGACCTGCAATACTGTGCATGCAAGTGATGACTGTGATGTGATGCAATGTTTAGCTAGTTACTGTTATGCTGCAGAATTTATGCGCATGCAGCCAGCTGCTGCAGCTGCACGCGTATTCTGCACTCTGAGCGCGCTGAGTCTGCCAGGTTTGCTAGTCTCCAGAAAGAAGCTTTTTCTACAACTTATCATATGATTCCCTGCGGGCAGAGTCAAGTTACTGGTGAAACAATCTTTTTATATCTACTCTCCTAAATTATGGGAGAAACTGCTGTTTACATTGTTTAAAAAAAAAAAAAATTAGTAGAAAAAATAAATGGTATTAGGGAAAAAATATATAGGAAGGACTATACAGAGTCTGAATGATAAAGACTAAATTGTTAGTTACTGCTTTCTTCCGTGGGCTTTGTTAGTTACTGCTTTTTTCCGTGGGGAAACTTGCAAAGTTGAATCAACTGGATGCAGTTACTGCTTTTTGCAAAAGTGAAAAATTGTATTTTTGGTCACTTTCATTTTTCTTTTTGCAAAACTGACCTATTAACATTGGAGAGCATTGGGTAAACTATTCATTTTTGCAAAAAAGTAAACATTCATAAAAATGTCAGTTACTGCTTTTTTCCGTGGGGGGGCAGAGCGCAGCACCTGCTATGCGCTCGCTAGCTCGCTCCCCCGCCAGCGCTAGCCATGCGCCAGTGCAGCCCCCGGCCGGCTGCAAAGAGGTTCTATAATATGTAATAGAGCGCGCGCTCGCATACAGAAGCGGGGCCAATTGAACGACTCGCCGCCATTAGCAAAGAGGTCGACTACCAGAAGACTGAACCCGGAAGTGCCTATAGTAATACACGTAAAGTACAGTTTCGAAGATGAGGTTGGGTTGGAAAAATCATTCTAATTTTAAGGAAAATCAATATTTGTCCATATGCCTCCGGATTTTATAAGAGAGATATATTCTCAACACAGTATACGTGTTTTGATGAAAAAAGCACTTGCTCTAATGTGTCAAATATGTGCCTTAACATGAAGCCAAAATTGCCAAACAGGCATTTATGCATTCATACTACATAATAAAGATTGCAGAAAGGTACAGTGTATGCTCTGTGGTATGGGAGTACTGATTTCACATAATATATGTCACTTAGAAACATCAGACACACATACAACACACACTCCCACACACATACAACACACATTCCCACACCCACCCACACACATACGCACACACATGTACACACCAAACCACATTTTTTTTTCAAATTCTTACACACACACACACACACACACACACAAAACACACTGTGTGTTGTGTGTGTGTGTATGTGTGTTGGAATTTGAAAATAAAATGTGGTTTGGTGTGTACGTGTGTGTGCGTATGTGTGTGTTTGTTGTGAGTGTGTGTGTGTGTGTGTTGTCGGTGTGTGTGTGTGTGGGAGTGTGTGCTGTATGCGTGTGGGAGTGTGTGTTGTATGTGTGTCTGATGTTTCTAAGTGACGTATATTATGTGAAATCAGTACTCCCATACCAAAGAGTATACACTGTACCTTTCTGCAGTCTTTATATGTAGTATGAATGCATAAATGCCTGTTTGGCAATTTTGGCTTCATGTTAAGGCACATATTTGACACATTAGAGCAAGTCCTTTTTTCATCAAAACACGTATACTGTGTTGAGAATGTATCTCACTTATAAAATCAGGAGGCATATGGACAAATAGTGATTTTCCTTAAAATTAGAATGATTTTTCCAACCCAACCCCATCTTCGAAGCTGTACTTTACGTGTATTACCATAGGCACTTCCGGGTTCGGGCTTCTGGTAGTCGACCTCTTTCGTGCGCGCGCGCCACTGTTCAATTGGCCCCGTTTTCATTTGTACGCACTGAATGGTGAGCGCTTACTCTATTACCATATAGAACCTGTTTGGCC